>NC_088295.1:23715141-24015141 GCF_032854445.1 Liolophura sinensis
ACATTATTCAGCCACACCTCGACAGTTTGTTTCCTGATCATCACATCTACGCCATTTCTGCCGAACAGAGAGAGACGAAATAATTGTCTTTAGTGCTTTCAATGCATAAACATTCGTTGTGTCCCTTAAAACAACTGTACGAGCTTAAAAATCGAAATCTTGGGAGCGGAAAGTCTGCTCTTTGAACAGGAGTACTGGGATATCTATGACTTCCACGTACAACGAACAATACTTACGTAGACATGTTGAGAGTTCTGCAAGCCACAGTAGCCCACCTGTAGAGCTGATGCTTCGGAAGAATTAACTCCAATACCCAGCCATTCATCGTCGTGATAAATTTGTAATGTGCCGGAATCTGTACCAGTTGTATGGGTGAGCAACCGAATCTGCCCTTCTGTAGCTGTACACAAAGTATCCACCGCATAATAAATTTAAAACGCATAGCTCGGTTTAACTAGTGCATAGATAAAAATTGCACCTGGTATCTGCACCTGGTATAAGTCATTGGTGTTTTGAATAGGTCTGAATTCATTTTTATCTGATTCATGTTTCGCGCACTGTCAGTGGAAAAGGCTACAGGTAGACAATGACTGTTAGATCTCGATCTAGTTGCGATCACGTCTGTATCGTTTTGCTGTGGTCATTGTTACAGGACTCAGGACAACACGAAGAACACTTACCATTTGCACATGACAAGGCGAGGTACCCTTGGTTATCACACGGGTTACCAATCATGCTGTATTTGCAGAAACCACTATCTGATCCTTTCATGGGTATACAATACTCGAGATTGAGTGCCTGCCTGCCAAAGTCCCCGCCACTGTATAGTCCGGTGTAATACCGTGCATCCGTACTGCAAAGAGATAACCACTACACCTCGGACACATGCCATTTTGTTCATCACTTTTAGAATTCATTCAGTTATAACTGTTACAAGTTATATCAAACAATGTGCTCTTGAAATGTCAATGGAAGTATTTGCTTTCGAATGGTGTTACGCTGATGTTAAAATAAACAATGTTCTGTTTTTTTAAATACCCCCCCCCCCCCTGAGTGTTACTGTCGGAAACTTTTGAGCAGAAGATATTATTTATGAATTTATGACTCAGACCGATTACTAACTTGCTCACAGTGACAAATATTCTTTGGGAAACCATACTTCCCCGTTATGAGGTTGATGATGAAGTAAGCCAATCTAAAATATTCGTCAACAAAACCTAGTTTTTTTCTTTTATATACATGGGGTAAAATTTCTTTCCAAAATTCTTGATTATCAGATGAGAAGTGTCACTGATCTTCACATTTAGCTTTCAAGTGCCGTAGCGGTGTCCCTGCTATGTATACGTTCAAAGCCTTGTGTGGATTAACAGTCTAGCTGCACTACAGATTAATGGCCCACTCATGAGCTAAACTATGCCCATGGTAAATTTGCCAAATTTATAAAGGCACAAAATATGCAGGGTTGATAATTTACAAAGTCTTTTTTTTTCTAAGGGACTACAATACTCTCAAACGGGAGACAAGACCGACAGGCAGGACTACACTATCTGACATCTGGCGAGAGTCAGGGACAACAATAGATTTTTAATCCCGTCAAACTCTCAGATGGATGGCAAGACAGGACAATAGTACTCTCAGACGGGTGGCGAGACAGTCAGGGACAACAATACCCTCAGATGTGTGGCAAGGGAGACAGGGACAACAATACACTCTGTCGCGTAACAAAACAGGAAGAGGCGATAATATATTTCAGCAGTTGGCAAATCAGACGTGTGACAAAACAGATAGGGGCGACACAACTCTCTGACATGTGGCAAGACAGACAGAGACGACCATACTCTCTGATGGATGGCAAGACAGAGAGAGACGACAATACTGACGTGTGGCAAGACAGTCAGGGACAACAATACTTTCAGATGGGTGGCAAGAAAGACAGGAACAACAATACTCTCTGTCGTCTAGCAAGACATGTAGAAACGACAGTATATTTAAGCAGATGGCAAATCAGACGGGTGGCAAGACAGACAGGGACGACACAAATCTCTGGCGGGTGGCAAGACAGACAGCGACAACAATACGCTCCAACATGTGGCAAGACAGCGACATTAATACCCTCCGACTCATGGCAAGACAGGTACAGACGATAACGTATTTCGGCGGGTGGCAAATCAGACGGGTTGAAAGACAGACGAGAGAAACGGAAATATATACTGTACTTTCGCACAGGTTGATAAAGGGAGTATCTGAAACACATAACGGCGAGTTGAATCTAACATACCTGGGTGATCCCATAGCATGGCAAGCCATCTGAGCAAATCCTATGTCGTTCGCCGTGTCGCACACAGGTCCCCAGGCACCGCTAATATTGACATCCAGTCTCCCAATAGTTTCGTTATCATATTTAGATAATCGGTATTCCAAGGCTGTGAGAATAATGAACATTTAAAAATGTGCAGTAGTTAAAACATGTACATACTGAACTAAAGGCGAAGAATTGTAGTCCCATTACCTGTATATAACAAACAGTACGAACTAGGAAACATCTATCTTCCTGAGGGAACTGCCTTCTAAGGAAAAGAGAAGACAACGTTGAGATTTATAATCGTGGCCAGGTCTGTGTAGCATAAGTACTTCTGTTCTAATACTGCAAAGTGACATATTCTTGCGTACTGCGTAAAACAACAAGAAATAAAAATAAATCTAATGCTACAAGTATTTCTATTATAGAAGGAACTTTCTTGGACTTGTTTACGAAATGACTTAGTTACGTTTTAATGATTGTGAACTTACTATGCCATAACTTGTAAGAAGCACGTACCTTCGTCCTTGCAAAAGACTGCCCCAATGGTCAAGTATGTTATACCGGTTGAATCCTCACAAAACTCATTTGTATTCGTCGTATGAAATTCACAGTCAGTCTTATTTTCTGAACATGTTAATTTAAGCTTGATAGCACGTGTGATTCTCCGCTTGTAGATATTCGGGTACATAACAAGGGGGCTCGAGCTGAAAAATCAACAGATTCCTAATCGTTTTGTCAGATACATGAAATGGATATTCGACCCGAAAAAAGCAATAAAAATTCCTACACTATTTATGGGGGATTAGATTTATTTATTTGTCTAATTGTTGTTGAACTCCAGATTCTGAAGTTTTTGACTTATATGATGGCGTTCAACTTTATAAATGAAAGAAACTAGAGTTCTGGAATAAACTTATGATCGTTTGCGTGTTACTGACGAACTTCCCCTCGCATGACGTCCAAATATTCACACCATACTACATCGAGTGTTGTAGACCGCTTATTGTCACTAGGGCTCCCCAAAGAGTGAGACAAACGGATTAGAGCTGAACAAGGAAAAATGACGGATCTATAATCACATGGTAAATGCGACCAATGCACATTTTACAAAATTACCCCCTGGTTCATATATTCGCTTCTTTTCATTACAAGGACACACGAGGTCACAGGTAATTCGTGGATTCCTCCGCTGTCTATGCTACATTGGCTGGTGGTTCAAAAGTGTATTAACAGTTTATCCAGACCTAAGTCTAAATACCAGTCTTTTTCTAATACAAATGTATAATGTGATTTAAGTCCAGACTAAAATTTAAACCGGGCTTAGCAGCTATAAATACATCTTTTTCTTGGTTACAACATGCGGCTGAGGAAGACGTCTGCGTGTGGTGTCACGTCAACCGTGGGAAGTTCGTCAGAAAGATGCCTGCCAAAGATCACGGGTTTATCCTGTGTATTGCGGTTCCTTGTACGCGTGATTCTGACCACCATAATAGAATAGTATTAGTGGAAAACTGTTAAACAACAATCAAAATAAATCAATACAAATTCGTACACTTGTTGCATATTTCGGATACACTTTCTGATTTGTGTTGTAATTTCTATAAAAAATGCTAGGCTACTTTTACATATTTATATATTTGACCATAAAATAAAATACATTAATTTTTTTTAACAGATTTAGTCTGTCGGTATATCAATTGTTCTAAACAAATAGATCTTTTCGAACTCATTGTCCATTGTATAGACATTTCTTGTTCCTATTCTAGATGATTATGCCCACGTTATGTAGAAACTAAACCCATGCATATGTACTCCTAGCTCCTGATAAACTCAAAATCGAACTCTCAAGAAACTCTCAGAACCAGATTCGTGTCACTGTTACTGTAATTTTTTAAAGAGCGAAGTGAGATTTACATCTTCCATCTGTCAGTGGGACCTGACCTAGACTAGCAGGTTACACTACAGCGGGAACATATATCACTGAGAAAATGTATTTCAGGCTGGATGAATTGTAGCATTTTTAAAACTTAGATGTTGTCATGCTCCGTCCACCATCATAAGGAAATTACAACCCTAGAATAATTCACCCTTTCGATTACAAGGGAGACTACTCCGTTGACCCGATTTCCCGATAATGGTGGACGAAAAATTCACCACTAGTATTCATGTTTTGGTTCGATTGTCTCTACAGAGGAATGTCACAACTGTTTGCTGCCGGCCTAATCGGGGCTGGATTCGTACCAAGAATTATCTCTAGGATTTGTTTCGATTTATATATTGCGAAAATATTATAGAGCTGAAACGTATGTTGATCTAACATAAGCTATCAGTATCTCCGTGCATGCTAAAAACTACAAGTAAAACAGTCGGGCCACACATTTTTATATTGAGGCAGCTCTACAAAGACGATCGTATGCTGTAGTATATTTTTATATCATTTTTATTTTGAACAAGGCTTACCTGTTTAAACCCAAACTCTTACAAACTGTTCTAGCCATAATCCCGTCAAATATGTTATCCACACACACGGGGTAATTGTGCACTGAATCACTCACCACGACGAGCCCGTCCCTTGCATTTCCATATTCTAACAGAAAGCTTAATCCTGAAACATCGACACCAGCGAAAAAGTCAGATTGTCAGTGATGGCATGACAAACGGTGGATTCGTATAGGATTTAATACATTAACCTACAAAAACATGTATGCTGCCATGCGTAAACATTATGATTCAGGGTTTGTCTCATTATAGTGCTGTTAGTACACATGCAGTCCACAGTCGACGGGTCCACAGGTCTGTTAAACCAAGAGACGGTAAACGGAACCAAATTTGCACCTGGGAATTTACAGAATCTACAAACACTATACACATTATCTGCACAATATGATAATCTAATGAAGAAACTTAGCAGAACTGACTTTCACAGCGAAGGTATATCTGTCTATCGTTGCTCTGAGTGAATGACTTTCTGACAGTTGGGCACTTAGACAGGCTCGTTTCATTGCCCACACAGGTGATATCAAGGGACAGATGATTAGTAGATGGAAAGCCATTATTGTGGTAATATGTCCAGTCACTGAAAAACAGCAAACACATATGCATTCAAAAGATAAAAAAATCACACTAAACACACTAAGACAGTAACATTTCCAATATTAATTTTATATTTATGGACGATTACTAGAAAAGTTTGGTGCAGCGATGTTCATCACCTCACTGGGTGGGTGGACTTGCTGCCTGGATCGGACACGCTAAAACTGATCTAAACTCACTGGTGTTAAGCTTTATGCACAGATGCTTTCCGAGCACCAGACGTTCAAACCATAAACATAAGAAAGATTTTATATCCAGTAAATTGGTTGAATTTACTCCGTAGAAAATGGTCTTTTCATTGTCGCCGATAAAAAGCAAACACATATATATGTCTACATAATTTCCATCATTTTTAATTTCCTATGATATTTATACTTTGGAGATTTCCTCCTCTGTCCAATTTCAGAACAGGAAAAGTACAACAGGCCTATATTTAACATCTTCACAGATCAACGTCCCATGTTCTGGTCACAAGTGTTTGTCAGGTAGCTCAACTTACAACCCAGGTTTGTGTTATGCGTCTTAGCACGTGGCCCTGTCTGTGCGAAATTACTGTGGCTTATTTTAAGGTGAAATGAAACAAACATTTGACCAGATTAGATAAAGGCATATTACTGGCTTTGATTAAGAGCCATAGAGACGTCAATGAGGACATGCGTCACAAGGAAACAGCGCTCATGGATTTTTAATCAGGGAATCATTTACTTCAGAGCTGGGTATCATAAAACTAGCCGTGAAAGAATGCAAAAACGCAAGCAAAAAAGGAACTGACTTTAAAAAACGAGAAAGAAGCCTAACTGATAGAGGAACTATGAAGAATTAAAGTCAACGTGTTAGTGTTATGATTTCTTAACACCGTGACATCTAACAGAGAGAGGAACTATGAAGAGTTAAAGCCAACGTGTGGTTGTTTTGATTTCTTCACATCCTGACACCTTTATTGAATCTTTTGCTTTGTTAATAGCCATCTAATTCCAAATCAAAAAATATCCCGTCTTGGGATAAAATATTCTTCTAGTTGAAGAGCTGGTTTAAAATAAACCGCTATGGTGCATTACAGATTAAATTCTAAGCTTGTCTTGAGGGTCATTTGCATGCTTAAGCTTCCGTTGGGCATACGCACCAAATGTGTAGATAGCAGCAGTTCATTCAGAGATATATTTCCAGGCGATCTCTAAGCCTTCCATGTAAAGCCACCTACACTTTACTGTCATTTTGTATTGACATTAGATAGCAATACGTAAGCCGTCAACATCCCCGATGACTCCCGTTAAAACCCGCAATATCCGCGTGGAATTTCACATTGAAAAATAGGCATAAACAATTCTAAAAATTCAAAGATTACATATTATATGTCCAAATGTCGGTTTGATCCATTCTATGTATAGGGTCAATAAAATCCACTTTTATACTCGTTAAAACAAGCAGTACACTGGTAGATTATCTGAGAATTAAACCTGACCCTTTATAGAAGAGATTGAAATTTTCGGAGGTTAGACTGTAACTTATACTAATTCAGCTTGGTGCATCGCGTGTGTAATTTAATCTTATGTTGAAATGATCTTAATCCAGTTGAAGGATTAAAGGGCAAGGCCAACGGCTTTTGACTTGGTTTCAGTTGTTTCTAGATCCTCTTTCATAAACACAAAACCCTCAGATACTTAAATCAATTTTAATATAACCGATTAATGAACTAATTTATAAAAAGGAAGTGACTCACGTGGTGCGTGTAGTCAGTACAATAGCAACATAATACTATGTCAGCATATACACTGTGTGGCGATGATGCATCTGTAGTGAAAGCACAGGTGTGTTTACGTAACTTAGTTTTAAATGTAGGAAGTCACGTGAATATATTATATGTTATTTTAAGAAACGGAATTTCAACGGAATATGGCCAACTTAGACAAATCATATGGTGTCTGACGGACGTATGTACGTACCTGTCAATCCCCAACAACCAGTTTAACGTGTGTTCAATGATGGTCAAGTTATTTGAAGTTTTGGGTTTTGGGTGAAGGAAGTGGGGATCTAGCCCATGGTCTCACGAATATATGATATATGCATGGATCTAAACGAATGATGAATTAATCTTCTTGTTCCGCTGGTACATTTATTTACTATTCTTATTAATTTCCCATTTGGTTGATTTTATTGGTATAGTGTGTATTTTTTTGCTGACAATATATTTAGCGTAAACTATTATCCGATTATCTCAGTAAGATAATATTTCGTCGCTGTTATTCCATAATATTTGGAAAATGCAAATCCATAAAAGACGGCTTGAGAACGGATTCCGCACCCACTTATAGACATATATAGGTGAATGTATATAAGATAAGTATGATGTAATATTTACTTATCCCGAGTCAAGTAGCACCAAGGCCAAGACATTTTTTATTTGATTGTATGTGCCAAATTTGACAGAATACAGGCACTCTTAAGAATGAGTTTGTCAATTCGGGTAATAGGTGATCAACGAATGAAGGAGGGGGGGGGGGGGGGCGTTGATACAATAAACTTTATAGCTGAGAAAAATTTAGGTCTATGCAACTCGATCACGTCAGGCCTCCTAGAAGGTAGACATAGTGGAATAAGGCCTCGCTATGCTATACACTGCAAGGTTTGTATAAATGTAAATAGACAACGAGTTAAATGATGTTAGTCCAAGTATATTCACCCTGAATGACAAGCGTAATGATCGCTGGCTAAAATACGGCAGTCAAAACACTAGCAGTACACGGTACTCATTCCAGTCTAAGCTACGGAGTCCGTCGTGTCCGAGGAAGATGATATTTGTGTCAGTGTAGGTCTATAAACAACGACCAACACGTGTCCACGTGCTGCTTAAATGTGTTTGAAATGATGGATACATTTTTGTGTACAGCTACAGCACACCTCTGGTTCAGTGCCAGACAGTGTATGCTGACAGTAGGTTTGTGTTGTTCTTGCACCAAGTGTGTCACTTCCGTTTTAGAAATTAGTTCATCTCTCATCTCTTAATTCATCTCTTAAATTAAATCTGATTTAAGTATGCCCGGGTCTAGTCTAGAAACAAACGAAGTAAAAAATCGTTAGTCTTCTCCTTTAAGCTGGGTACAGGCGTACTCACGCTGGATCTCCTAACTGCCGACATAAAACCTTCTGCTCCGGAATGCCTAACGAAGACACGGTTAAATTCTTCCATTCATTGTTATCGTAGACTTGCAAGTTACCAAAATACGTAGATCTTCGAATGAGGGGTCCTGCTGAAAATATATCTGCACATAGACATATTGTAATTTTATGTCCTCGACTAATTCACCCTTGCATTTATATTTATATATATATATTTATATATATTATAAAGAGCGATATATATGCGAATACACCAGACGGTCAATTTTATATTAAGAATCTTTAATTTCACCTCTTTAGACGATCAGCATGAAATATAAAGTATTTAGTGCTGGTTCTATAAGGAGTCCTCTGGTTTTTGGTAATACAATCGATTAAGACATTAAATAACTTTTAAGACCCATGGTTTAGGTAATGAAACGCTTACTTGCAATTGTTTGTTTTTTTTTTCTTTAAAATGTTAAGGTATCTCACACAGAGAAATTTTATATTATTTGAATAATACGTGTTTAACGTTTTAAGACACAGTCATAGAAGAAATCTTGTCCCGCCGCGAGGTAAAATTTCGTTGTAGAGCATGTGCAATATAGGATATGATTTTACAGCATAACACCATGCTGTTGTTTTTTCTCTTTTAACATGTCGCCTCTATTTATCTGTAAAATCACTCATACGCACTGACAGCATTGGCTTTTCTCAGTAACACACGACACCATAAAGTTCATAAGTTTGTCTCCGACAGCAAGACTGTCTCGAGAGACGTCATAATTATTCAGAAAGATGAGGCACGCTGGATGATGGACGGAGTTCAGTGTGTTTTGGCGGATCGGGACACCCTAAGACACCATGTTTGTGACCGACTGCCGCTTTTAAAATGTTTACAACTTTTGATACATGACATGGTATAGGAAATTTATTTTATCTGTTGTAGCTATGATCTCATGACATATGCCTTCAAAGTTTGATGTTGGTAAATTCTGTAATGGAAAAAATGTAACCTATTCGCATGAACAGTATTGTCGACGTCTTTAATGTGTAGAGTTTGTTCTGTACAACAGATTACTCTCCACGCCCACAACCCAATAACCTATGTCATTTCCTTTTGACTAATCATGGCGTCACTCATAGTAATGAAGTCTTGGTCTTGAAAACCTGCTTATGGAATGTAAGCCGATAGAGGACATTTCTCTACTCGCTGTCTAACTGCCTCGCCCTGTTCTGGCTATCGACTTCCATTTTACGGGTAACACCTGGGACTATAAAATAAGTTACATTAGTCCAAGGTGTCTGACGAAAGGCAATTTTGGATGTGACTATGAGTGATTTTACAGAGATTTTAAAGCTGATTAAGGCTTAGTTAAAAGAAACAGACTATATAGTATGTGTCCCGCAGACTACCCAGCCTAAACCTTGTCGGTGAATTAACGAATGACTCCCAGCAACAACCTTACTCTGATAACTGGTTGAAGCTATGTGTCATGACCCAGATATTGTGCTAACAGATAGCCACCCTCTACAACTATAGGAAACAAAATGAACTGTAAAACGTACCGCCATAACCTAAGATAACAATAGCTGACAAATACTTACCGGGTGAAATTTCGGAACAGAATACATTTGCAACACTGATGAGTAGAATCAACACGCAACCTGAAATCAAAACCAACATCATAAAAATACAGCACATCGAGACTTTTCCAGGGCAACAGAGGAATTTAGTCGTTTAGATTGCTAAACCCATGGGTCTGACCCAATTTCGTCTCACAGGCCATTCTGTGGGAAATAGCAGAACTACATTTAGATATACCTTGTCTGAAAAACCATGCTGGAATCATTTCTTATGCCGTCTGTCGCGGACGTAGATGTCGTCTTAGCAGAATACCAACACGAACCTCTAAATGAAGGAACTTATTTCACAATCCACCTGTGTAAGCGCATGCGCTGTATGAGTGAATTGATATATTCAATCAATACTGGTACACTGAGATAGGAGTGCTAATCATATACTAGTATTATCAGGTATTTCGAAAGTTTGATCGAGTATGGTACATAGGTGCTGGGTGTATACGTAGGCAATAGGTCTGAGGTTAACAGTGACGTTAGAAATGATCGAGTAATTTGATGACAGCTTCAGCTGTCTCTGACGTGTTTATTTTTGCTGATCCATCTCCGCCCCCAATTATTAGCACCAGACTGCATACGGTATATGGTTCTGATAGCAGATATTTAGATAACTAGACAGTTTTTGTATATCAGTTATAAAATCCGTATGAATCAGTTCATATACATACTAGTATCTGGCGCTCAAAGCTCAGACTTGAGCGCTCAGTGTTTTCTTACGAACTCGTGACACTAAGTTTTCAAAATGACACAGGTCTCAAATAAGAGCTCAGAGTCAGCTGAAATTTGATGAGGTAATCAATGGAGCTGATATTAAATACTCACCAAACAAAATAAAAAACAATATCTGTTTCAGTTTAAAACAATACATCAAAAACTTAGTTACCTAATCTGGCACACAGTATTACCGCAATACGCTAAAAGTGTTAACTGCAAGCTGTAATTAGCTCTCTTGAATGTGTCACAAATGAAAGTAACTTTCTGTCCTCCTGAATATGCACTCACCGGACAAGCACTCAAACAACGGAAATCGAATTATATCACAACAGGTACACATAGACATTGAACTGGAAAACTTGGAACACAGTTCCAATAGATCTATGTCCTGAATCAACGTCGAGCACTTTAATTTAACAGTCACCTTATAAAGTCAAAAAGCCAGAGAATAGCAGCGATCGAGATGTTCCATTCGTCTGGATTCTGACTCAGAGCTCTTTAAACTCTCTTCACCGTTAGACAAAATAAAAACCTTCTTAAAACCGATTAATTGCATTTAACTTTAACACAGAGATTCCTGTATTACCATTCTGACAATTTATCGGCGTCATCATGGACTATCATACCATTCATATGCTTCACGGTTCGGCATGGGTTATTGCCACCACCATGAGCTATCATACCTATCCGTCAGACATAAATTATTGCCATTAATATGAACTGTCACACCAAACCAACACCATGCTATCAGACCTCAGTTATTGTCATCACCATGAACTATCATACCAACCCAATGCCTAACCGTCAGACCTTATAGTTGTTGCCTTCACAATGAACACTCATAAAATCCGATAACTTACCATCAGATTTTAGTTATTGTCATCACCATCAACTATCATAACAATCCACTAGCTTACCGTCAGATCGTAGCTGTAATATTAAACCGATTCCATGTCTTTAATTTTTAAATAATTTTAATTATTGTCATCACTATGAACTATCAAACCACCCGACGTCATGTTTTAGACCTTAGTTATCGCTATCACCATCATCATACCAATCCAATATCATATGGTCAGACCCTAGTTTTTGTCATCAGCACGAACTATTATACCAGTCCGATACCTTACCATTAGACCTTAGTTAGTATCATCACCATGGACTGTCATACCAACCAATACCTTACCATCAGTCCTTAGCTATTGTCATCACCATGAACTATTATACCCATCCGATATCTTACATTAGTTAGCGTCATCACCATGGGCAGTCATAGCAATCTTACCACCAGACCTTAGCTATTGTTGTCACCATGAACTTTCATATCATTCCGAAACTTTATCGCCAGAGTATACTGTCATCATGATGACCTATGATATCAAACCGACCGCATGTCTTTAGACCTTATGGTCATCACCATGAACTTTCATACATATCATACTATTCCGATACCCTACCTTCTTGTCTGAGTTATCGCCATCACCATGAACTACCACACTATTCCGATACCCTACCTTCTGGTCTGAGTTACTGCCATCACCATCAACTACAATACTATTCCGATACCCTACCTTCTGGTTTGAGTTACTGCTGTCACCATGAACTACCACACTGTTCCGATACCCTACCTTCTGGTCTGAGTTATTGCCATCACCATGAACTACCACACTAATCCGATACCCTACCTTCTAGTCTGAGTTACTGCCATCACCATGAACTACAATACTATTCCAATACCCTTTAATGCCATCATCGTGAACTACCATATTATTCCGGTACCTTACCTTCTAGTCTGAGTTACTGCCATCACCATGAACTACCATACTGTTCCGATACCCTACCTTCTGGTCTGAGTTACTGCTGTCACCATGAACTACCATACTTTTACGATACCCTACCTTCTGGTCTGAGTTACTGCCATCACCATGAACTACCATACTATTCCAATACCCTACCTTCTGGTCTGAGTTACTGCCATCACCATGAACTACCATACTATTCCAATACCCTTTAATGCCATCATCGTGAACTACCATACTATTCCGGTACCTTACCTTCTAGTCTGAGTTGTTGCCATAACCATGAACTACCATACTGTTCCGATACCCTACCTTCTG
Source organism: Liolophura sinensis (assembly GCF_032854445.1). Lineage (NCBI taxonomy): Eukaryota > Metazoa > Mollusca > Polyplacophora > Chitonida > Chitonidae > Liolophura > Liolophura sinensis. The sequence continues at coordinate 23,728,108 of NC_088295.1, forward strand.
GTCTGAGTTATCACCATCACTATGAACTACCATACTATTCCGATACCTTACCTTCTAGTCTGAGTTACTGCCATCACCATGAACTACCATACTGTTCCGATACCCTACCTTCTGGTCTGAGTTACTGCTGTCACCATGAACTACCATACTTTTACGATACCCTACCTTCTGGTCTGAGTTACTGCCATCACCATGAACTACCATACTATTCCAATACCCTTTAATGCCATCATCGTGAACTACCATACTATTCCGGTACCTTACCTTCTAGTCTGAGTTGTTGCCATAACCATGAACTACCATACTGTTCCGATAATCTACCTTCTGGTCTGAGTTATCGCCATCACCATGAACTACCACACTGTTCCGATACCCTACCTTCTGGTCTGAGTTACTGCCATCACCATGAACTACCATACTATTCCATTACCCTTTAATGCCATCATCGTGAACTACCATACTATTCCGGTACCCTACCTTCTAGTCTGAGTTATTGCTATCACCATGAACTACCATACTGTTCCGATACCCTACCTTCTGGTCTGAGTTACTGCCATCACCATGAACTACCATACTATTCCGATACCCTACCTTCTGGTCTGAGTTACTGCTGTCACCATGAACTACCACACTGTTCCGATACCCTACCTTCTGGTCTGAGTTATCGCCATCACCATGAACTACCATACTATTCCAATACCCTTTAATTCCATCATCGTGAACTACCATACTATTCCGGTACCTTACCTTCTAGTCTGAGTTATTGCTATCACCATGAACTACCATACTGTTCCGATACCCTACCTTCTGGTCTGAGTTATCGCCATCACCATGAACTACCATACTATTCCGATAAACTACCTTCTGGTATGAGTTACTGCCATCACCATGAACTACCATACTATTCCAATACCCTTTAATGCCATCATCGTGAACAACCATACTATTCCGGTACCTTACCTTCTAGTCTGAGTTATTGCCATCACCATGAATCACCATAACATTGCAAAATACAGCTACATTCAAACTTAAAGGAGAACAAAACATAACAATGACGCCAAAATCAGATGAAAGAGTTAAAAACTTATTCTAAAAATGGTCTTTTATAATATTTGTGTATGGTGGGTGCGTCTTGGTATATATCGCTTTTGAATTATAATGTCCTAAATAAGGATATGATGCATGGCTAATAAAATTATTTGAATGCAGTTTGTTACGACCCAAACCGTCTGTATTATAAAGAGATGGCTTGTGCGAAATACACGACAGTTTAGCCGCACAAAAAAGTAACCTAAACCAGCAGCTCTGTCAAACAAACATGAAATTTCTTGGTTTTAGGCTGTTCAGTTACAAGCTGATGTTTAGAAGCATGTGATATGTCATTAGGTGTACAATGATCTGATTCATCATTATCAATGCAGTCGCCTTGAGTAAACATTTGTGTAAGAAATGTATCTTGTAAGTCCGTTACTGTGTTTTTGTCGTCATCAGAAAGTTTGTTTGACATAGACCTCGTTACAGCACAAGAGGGATACAAATCTGGAATTTCTTTCTCAACAGGATCCAGTTTGATTTAAACAAGGTTTATCAGTCACAATAGGATTAACCATTACTTTGTCACCAGCAAGATCATTATCAAGTAGTAGATGACTTAAAAGGCAAAGTAGGCCTAATGCCGACAGTAACAGGACCCGAAATAATATCTGAGGACAAGTCAGCTTTGTGAAGAGTCACAGATTTAAATTCAGCAGAGCTTATACCTCTAATAAATACATTTGATTCAGAATATGACTCATCAGAAAATGGCAAAACATCTTGTAACAATAAAGACTGAGAAGCTCCAGTATCTCTTAATACCCTGATCTTTGTATCACAAGACATGTCATTTTTTAAGTGAGAATTTACCGTTACAAATAAATGGCTCGAAAACTTTCATAACATTATCCTGTGAATTCTGTGTACACTCTACTGGTGGAGTCTTAACATAATCAAATTCATCAACATTGTTCACCATATCAGACTTTTTAGCAGTAACACACAAAACAGTGGGCTTGGAGCCACCCTCTTGTTCTTGCCTTCTCTTTAAAGCATAACAATTTTACAAAACATGGCCTGGCTTCATACAATAATTACATGTAACCCTGCTAAACTGCCTATCAGTAAATGTATGGTCAGACCTTCGTTGAGTAGTGTTCTAATTAACAGGTCTTCTTTGCTCATCTGATTTGTCAAAATTTTGAGTCTGTTTCGGTGGGCCTGAATTTGAGTTAAATGAACTGCTGGAAAAGGGTTGAGGCTTTCTGAATGTCGACGGCTTTTTCTGAAATGAGACCTTATGTGTAACCGTGTAAGTATCGGCCATAGTGACTGCTGCTTCTAATGTATCAACCTCTTTGTCCTCAATTAAAGTTCTGACATCATCATTAATACACCTTTTAAAGTCTTCAATCAGAATGATCTGTTTTAACTTTTCATAATCTTTATCTACACTTTTAGCAGAACACCACCGCTCAAACAATTGTTCCTTCTGTCTAGCAAATTCAATGTAAGTTTGATCTCTTTTCCCAAAATTTCTAAATTTCTGCCGATAGGCCTCTGGCACGAGCTTATATCTTTTTAAGATAACATCTTTTACAAAATCATAACATGCAGCCTGTTCTGTTGATAACTCTGTGTATATATCCATAGCTTTGCCAGTTAACACACTCTGTAAAAGGGTAGTCCAAAACTATTTAGGCCACTCTAAATTATGAGCAATCTTCTCCAACTGTAGAAAATATTTATCTACATCAGTCTCACGAAATTGTGGCACCAATCTTATGTTTCTAGTAACGTCAAATTTTGAGGCATATCAGAAAAACTTAATCCAGACCTATCTCCTTCTAGTTTCCTCGCTTCAATTTCGCTCTGAGGTCTCAATTTCTCCAATTCGAACACTCTTTCATTTTCCCTTTCTTTAAACAACCTTTCATTTTCCCTTCCTTTAAACAATCTTTCATTTTCTTTAAACAATGTTTCTTTTTCATTCTCAGTCTTATATAGACTGGTGGAATTTTCTAGAATAAGAAAATGCTTGAACACTTGTTGTAAACAAACAGGCCCCGAACTGAGCGTATTCTTGAACATTCTAAGGCAGAGGCAGACAGCAGGCCCTGAACTCAGCATGTGTAAACAGTGGCAAGTAAACAGTAAATTTAGAAGCTGACGGCAGTTATGTTAAGTTATTTTTTTCCAAACACATGCATTTAATCTCACTTATGTTAATATTTATGAATATACTGAAATATAAGTATGATCCAAATCCAGACTGAACACATTTGTTAGCTGAAAAGATCAAATACTATTGCAAATATATGTGCTCAGCATGTGTTACATCCTCATTTATAACATTATTACACAGAGACAAAATAAACCAAGAGGTGGCCTCAAATACCGACCATACAAAAATTATTTGCATGGGTCTTTTTTTCTTTAAAGAAAAAATATTGCGGACCACATTTACAACTAACTGCTCGCACTCTTTCATCTGAACTTTAATGCGTTTCTTGCAGTAACAACATACTGACAGAAGACTATCAATAACTGGTTTCAAATGTGCCAGTAAAGTATCGATATCTCAGGTAAATTATGAACTTGTGTTTTTAACCTAGGGAACTATCCACCTTTTTGTGATCATACAGCGGGGATTGGCTTCACAATCCAGCGCAGCAGACTATGCGATGCAAGGCACTCCTCGGGCGGAGAGTAACCCAGATTTAAATCGACCCAGAGCAGCCAGTGTCTCGTGTACAGCCGTGTGTACTAGACAAGACGCGTATTGCTTTCACAGGCAGATACAGGACAGATGTACCTAAACTAATACGGCAGGATTTTTGTGAAATACCAAATCATCATATGCAAAGAGCGGTACAGCATGAAGTAATATGTGATCGTACAACTTATATGGACACTGGGTAGGTGTAGTTATGGACCTGTACGGTGTGGAAAAACTACCTGCCTGACATTGCCCAGGTAAGCATTTATGTAGGCCACCTGACGCAGTTATAGGCTGCTGTGTTGTATTCCTGACTAGGTAGATTTAATTATAGATTCATCTCTTCTCATGACTAATGCAGCCACATGTACATTACAGTCAATACAACAATACGGGTTATGATTATAGAGTAAGAATTTCCAATAAACTGTCGGTGAAGGAAACAACAACCAAATTTCCTTAAAACGAGTTATAGCCAATAAATGAACTACGAAACCGAGGCTTAGAATTATACACATGGTGTAATTTCCCTCTACAGATTCTCTAGGATGGTGTTCAGTGTGACAACGTCATGGCTTCTGATTAACGCAACTGCGTCCTGTAAGTTATACTTACCGTCAATGGCCAGCAGCATATCGTAAAGCTTTTAGTCTGTCACTTTTTCCAGTTTATGTTGTCTATCATACTTCTCGTCATGCGTCTCGCACAGTATTGTGGCTTGGTCAGGTAGATGCATTGGATTATTTACCTTCTCCTTTACATGGCACGAGTTTGCTGTCACTGGTAGTACTTGAATGCCATGTGAAATGAAAATAATAACAGGCCTCTATTCAAAGTTGTCACAGATTGAATGGGGAGTGAGGATGGCTTTTCTCGTGACGGACGTAGCTGTCCCAAAACTTCACTTGAAATACAGAATTCTGTTGCTCGCAACAAAATAAATATGTCGAGATCTTTCAAACAGTTACTTGTTCCTTCATGGTGTTTGTTGCCATATGCGCCGAATTATTTCTGTTTTAACCAGATTGGAACCAAGATTTATAGTTTACTACATTTAGATTTACGATAATCTTGCAGTATTTAGTCTGAATGGGTCAGACCCGACAAGTGGGTACCTTGAATACAACAAAACTCCCATCACGGTCTCATCAACTTCCGCCCTCTTAGAAAGAACTGTGTTAGAGCAGATCTGTTCAAAGCTTGGATTCAGGTTAGTTTTTTTTGGTGCAATTTACAATCATTGCAAGCAATTCATTAAAATAATCATACAGTTCACTTGTTCCAGTTTCCAATGCACGAAGGCCTTAAGGAATTAACATAAGCATTGTTTTCTAATGGTGCCATAAATATGGGGATACGTGGCTTGCTTATTTTGATGTGTTTTTTTACATTAGCATGTATCCAATTTGAACTGTTACTTTTCATCTTCTTGTACATATGCTTTTACGTTTATATCCATTTGCAAGCACATGACTCGTTTTCCTCGTAATTATTTTGGATATCAGCATGTTTGGAACTGTTGCTAAGATATAAATCCTATGTGTGTCTGTAATTCCAGAGCATATCCACTGTTCAAACTTTCGGTAAGGAACTTGCCCCGGAACAGCAGCTGGTATGGTGTCGATGGTTGTGTCTATGGCTGCTATGATATCTATCTGGAATGTCAAGGTATACGAAATGTAATATATAGATGAATTAATACATTTGTAAGTTCAGTTCTGTAGTTCAGTTTTAGCCCTCTCGTTTCTGGACAATTTCAGAGAGAAGCCAAAATATCAGACCCTTTCCTAGACGCCGCATATGAGAACTGACAAGTTATTTAAGTGTTGTGAAACATGAATTACCTAATGTTGGTGACGTACTTTCGCGCTTTCTATACAGGATAGATTTACGCATAACTAAAAACGTTTGATATTGTTCTCATTTTCCCAACGGTTTATCACTCATCAAAGATTATCACCAAAACGCGGCTCACCATGCATATGGTTTCATCTACAGAGTTTCCATTTCGACTGGATCAGGCCGGGAACATCCGGGTGTGGTTTAAGGACACGGCCTCAGCGCTGTGTGCCCACATCACCGCTCAGGATGCTATGACTTTATGTAAGAAGTTTCACCAAACCAGGTATGCTTGGCGTGTGACGATGAGCCGCGAATTCTTTCGTTTTCATTTAAGACATGTGTAGATTAACATAGTGGCTTATATTTCTACATTTTGAACCACTTTCTCAAAACATCGTGAACAAGTTTTAATGTAAGAGAAGTGATTATACTACATGTAATTAGTGTCAATATGTTATTTCGTCATAACTAGTATTATTATACCCCCTATAGTCATTCTCGACCTTCATTACTCAACACACGGTCACATGATATTCCGCAAAACATTATTTAAAGCAATTATGAGCTTAAGCAAAACGGCATAAAGCTCACAAGGTAATATCCTGTGTTCACGAGGCCATAGCCAACGATCTCGTGATAATATCCAACGATCACGTGCGTTTATTCTACTGCTGTTACCCTCCTTTTTGTGCCCCAGTGATGTTTGATTGCAAAGTAAATATCCAGACGATGGCTTGCTCGGCTATGGATGTACAAATTCACCTATTTAAAGAACTAACAGAGGAAGTACAAGTTTTTCCGGTATAATAAAACATATACGGTAGTTCATGCTGGAGATGGGATATCAGGAATTGTCAGCTCAGGACAGGTAATATTCAACTCGTGCAAATATCAGCATCGAATTGACAATCCCTGATATCAAATCCCTCAGTATGCACTATCTCTATATTGTTTTCTGGAATGTGCACAAGCATTGTCTTACCAGAGCCTCACTGACTTTGGAGTATAGAGTACTTCCATCCCGATCATTAACGATGATGTATGTAGTTGTGTGTATGACTGCAGCCAGGCTACGGATTACCACAATGGATATCCGCTATATACATTTATATGCCGACTTCCGATACTGCGCATTCAGAAAACTGCCGACACATAAACCTCGCCACATAAAGGAAACTATAAAATAGTGAAAAAGCAAAATGAAATAAAAATATAAACCAATAATCTTTGCTTAAGTTATATTTCTTGGTACTAGGAAATTCAGATAAATCCTTTTATTTCCAGCGAATATGTAACCATTATTCCCAGTACATTCAGGGGCCAAATGGAAATATGGAATCTGAATGGTTCGTGTCCCAATTGGTTTGAATTTGGAAGCAGTTGTGAGGCCATAACGCCTGTGGTGTCTAATGCTTGTGGTGAAAAAGATCTTGCTGCTATTCGCTGTCAAAGAACAGGTCAGGCTTTATGTCAATATAATATATAAAAAATGTTCGCATTCAGCAGATTTACGTGCAAGTATTTTATAATAGCAAATGTTCTTACCGGTATTTGTCAAATTAGAATCATGAAACTGACTATAACTGTTGTTGAAGATGATACAAGAATATGTGTGTGTACCATGTGAAAGAACTAGCTGCTTTCTACATAGGTCTTGTGAAGAGATATCGTCTGAAGAGCTGGGGTAGAGGCGGAATCCGCGGAACACTAGAGATACGAGATGAAAACGACTGGAGCCCAGTTTGCTCGGACATGTTCAGTTTGACCGATGCTGCAGTGGCTTGTCGTACACTAGGGTACCCAAGGTGAGTCTACCTTAAGCAAAACTTGCATTATGCAATGACGTATTTGATTTATGAAGTCATTTCAAAATCTGTTGATTCGTACATTTATCTTAGCTTATATATTACACATGTATGAATTCAAGATCCCAGCATCACCCCTCAGTATGTATACCGGTAAACGCCTTAACGGCTTCCTATGTTAGACCAGGAGTTGTACAGAGCATCCTGTTAGTGCCGATGGGATGTGTATGGGGCTAAATCTGCATGCTGCGACACAAAAGTCTAATTGCCATTTAGAGAAAATTGCTAATACTTATCAGACTTTTTTGGTATATTATGACTGGTTGTGGTGCCTCTTTTATGTTTGCTTCACACACCCATCTTCCTGTATTGCGTAAAATTACTTTTAACAAAAGCAATCGTAGCTAAAACAGCCACCGTTTGTCGACGTTACAGAGAGTTCCTTATAACCCTGATTTAAAACAAAAATGAAACAAATAGAAATTGAAACGGAACCTTGTGCATTCTCTATTAGGTATATCACAGAAAGCCTGCAGACCTTACTGTTTACAACAACTTTGACCCTATTGCTATTAGTTGAGATTATATTTTCTTTTATTTTTTTTTTAATTTGACCCATTTAATGTGTTGCAAATCCACAGTTCTGATGCGAACTACAATAAACGAAAGCTAAGGAGTGGTCGTGCTGGTGGAACAGGCCGTTTTAACTGCCAAGGAGACGAGAAATCTTTGGACGATTGTCCGGGATTCATCCACGACAACAGCAAGTGCATTTCATACGACACCGTAGAGATATCGTGTCAAAACGGTGAGCGCATGGGTCGACTGGCATGAATCGCTAACACATTGTCTTACGATATACAAAGTTTTCGTAAGAAATACGAATCTCATTATGTGTATCTGAGGTAAAGAATAAATGTAGGTGACAGGTTTAAATTGAAAATTTAAAATGTACTGCTTTTTTATATCCTGATGTGAACATAATTCTGCTTGCTTAGCGTACGAAGGGAAATTGCGACTGACAGGAGGCTACGATGGAGTGTTGGGACGGTTGGAGGTATTTTACAACAACACTTGGGGAACAATTTGTGACAATTCCTTTGGGGAGGCGGAACTGTCCACAGCTTGTAGTCAGATCACAGAAGGCCGAGTCAGGTGCGTGTTGGCGCAATACTCTAAACTGGGCAGTTTATAGGTATCTCAGAATGCCTTAGTTCATGGAATCAATAAAAGTATCAGTTTTTCAGTTACCTGAAAATATGTGTGAATCAGAGTTTGTAGTGACACCAAAAGACATGCACATATTACGGACTTGGATCTATGTCATAGTATGACGTTATATACTCACATCAGAAAAATGATCAAGCTTAATTATCCTTGTGTTATTTCAGGCGAGGACGTCACATCTTTTATGACGAAGTTCTACCACCATCCACAGTAGATGACATCCTATTGGATGCTGTCGACTGCTGGTTTCGCCCAGATTTACTGGTGGACTGTGATCATAAACCATGGGGAAATCACAGCTGTACAGCAAACAATATCGTCCGACTCTCGTGCAGTAAGTATCTTCAAACGTGACGGATTAAATGCAATACCGGTACAGTGTTTCAAGGTTGAATGTTTGAGCCGGTATAAATATGTGAGACAGGGCTACAGTGTATGTAATCTATAAACATGAACTAGTCTCCCTTACTGTGCTACATTACATGGGTGTTTGGTTATTAGCCGCAATGTAGCACAGTAATTGGTCAGAATTTGAGAATTGGTCAGAATTTGATTTGAATTTAAGTTGATTATTACTCCATTAAAACGCACGGATGGCTTGGAAATTCCAGTCTCTCCTGTCTCGTTTGTATCTTTTCATGGGTGTTTGGATATTAACTATGACAGGTGAAGAGCCCCGGTTTCGTCTCGTTGGCGGTGACGACACATCCGGGCGCCTGGAAGTCTATCATGACAATCAGTGGGGAACAATCTGTGGTCGTCATTTTGGTGAAAACGAGGCTCGTGCTGCCTGTAAAACTTTGAACTTCTCCAGGTAAGCCATTGCTTAAAGTGGAAGACAGCATATGACTTATGTTAATGTCCACTGAAAGACTATCATTCAAAGTATCTTAAATCGGCATCAAATATTTTTTTAGATTTGTTTCAACTCAGTAAAAGCTTAGTAAATCTTCGTCTTGACACAGCTTCGCCATGTCTCCATTATCGAGAGCATGGTGAAGTCACGTATACTCTAGCTGTCTAACGTATTTTCGTGTAATAGTCTAAGCACCAGCTTAGGGCAGATGAAAGTTGTGGCCTTTGACGATGAAGGCCCAAGTTTAAAAATTTTTTAGACTGTTTAGATAACCTATCTGCAGATACACAGCCTAGGTATTTCTATGTCGTAGCCTCTGGGCGGGTTGTGTTGGTGATTTGGACCTCTATTAAATGTTTACAAAATTACAATAGGATTGTTGTACAACTAGATTCATGTTCATTTCTGAAACAAGTGGAAATAAATCTGAGCACCACTGAGGCTGATCGAGGCATTCGACTGTTGGTGGATATTATGCTTCTATTTTGTAGCGGTCGCTTCTGAGATGAAAGCATTGCTGACTTAGTAACCGCGGACGTAAAAGCACCTCGGCTTGAACACGACGTTTGTTTCTATTTTATAACAGAAAACAAAAAGAAACCATCCCTTGAATGTGAAATAGATGCCGGAGTAAAAATTTAAATTCTTTAGTTGTAATAAATTCATAGCAAAATTATATCATAAGATTTCCTTAATTTAAAACTTTGTATGGTGAGATACCGTCTTCTCATTCCCACAAACCTTCGGCATCCCAAATGAATTTTCACTGACTGATATTTGTTATTTAGAAACTGCTAAATAAACCCTAAATGAATGACAAGAAATGTATTTGGGCAGATGAATGCGGTTTGGGCCGTGACGGCATGGTACTATCTGACATAATATGTGATACCATGGCTCAGTATTACACGGCTTATAAATCAGCTGTTGTCCGTAAAGGATACAGACTTGCCCCACAACACTTTGTAAACGATGTAAACGATTTCAAATCGTTGTAAACGATTTCAAAAATGTCTTACGCAGTAGTTCTGTGTTATCGTATGTCACTTCATGGGTAAAGGCTACGTCACGGCTTAATGTTTGATTGGATAAAATTCTCAACATGGCTGCCTCGACTTACACCAGCCGTTTGTTCACTATTGACATTTTGTTGTACATGTTATTCTGTGAAATCTCATTAATATAATGAAGTATGATACTTTTTACAAAGCTCGAGTTTTCTGCGTTCGATTGAAATATGTTTTAGTCAGGTGCTGTGTCCTCCTTTAAGTAAACCAGTCAAAATCTAATTGCATATATATATAAACCTCGGAAAGGTCTCATTAGCCACATTTTCACAATAAATATATATGTGTGTGTAAATAAATCAACGAAAGACGGGAATTCCAGCTGAAACTAAAGCTTTGACACCTTTATTAAATATATGGATCAAATTCAGCGATTTGCAGTAGATAGTATCTAAATGAATTGTTAGCAATTTTTTTCTTTGATTAGAAAAGTAAAAGACAGTGTAAATGTATGTTGTGGTTTACTTATCTATTATTGTGCTTGCAGTGTAGTCGTGCAGGTGTTTTTGAGAAAGTCAACGAATGGGACAAGAAGAATATGGCTGGACGATTTAAGTTGTGGTAGCGAGGTAGAGCGTCTGAATGACTGTGTCGGTTGGCACTGGGGTAAAATAGATTACCGGTGTTCTGGTTATACAGATGTCCATCTCAGCTGCCCTTCGCCAGGTAATCAACAACCGTGTCACAAACTAACGTTTGTCTATCACACTCCCAAATATTAAGCATTTTAGTTCTAACCCTCCAAGTCTCGTCAGTCTGTTGCCATATTTATAGAATTCTTCACGTAGAGAGAATTTTAACTTTTAACTTATGATTTTTTTTATCACATGAAAACTATTGGATGCAAGTATAATTTCATGATAGATGGATTGATTGATTGCCTGACTGATATAACACCGCACTCAATCAATTTTTGGTTATATGATGGCGACCAGGTTTACATGTAAAGGAAACCAGACTAAACTGAGTAATTCACCGACTTTCGCCAAATACCCGTCATTGACCTTATTGGTCAATTGCCTGATACATGGAGCGAGCCAACGCTTTGGTTATCTGAGCCAGCCACGCCCCCAAATAATTTCATAAAATGAAAATATGATTACGTACACACATTTAGAGCTTTGTAACATGCCACGGTGATCAGTGTGAGCAATGATGAAGAAGCTAATGACAAAGTAAACTAAACTGTGGTGACAACCTCAGCAGAATACGCCATTTGATATGTTGACCTCAACCAGGGTGCTGTTTGGATTTGTCATCAGAGTGCCTTTTACGGTGGCCTCTTAGTGCCATTCGAAATTAACATTTTCTAATGATTTACAATAATTCAGTGGACTTTCTAATGAAACTTCTCATGATGAACAAAGAATATGAAGTATATGCAAAAGGAAATTAAAGCAGCAACAAAAACAACTAAGCGACCGCATTGGTGAGAGGCTTCTTGTTCATTGCGCCACTCTGGCGTGCTGATCACCTTTTCCATGGAGGCCCACATGAAGAAATAAAAATAATTAAGCAAACTGTTCTATTCAGTATGTTCAACTTTCCATTTTATATAAAATTCCACAGGTGTCCTGTTCGGGTGACTAGTGGCTGTGATAATGTTTTTTTATTCAGACATCAGATAACCTGTGTTCTTTGTCATCACAGATAGAAAAAAAATCCATTTTTCTCTAGCGGCATCGGGCGCCGCTGAAGCGGGAGTCGTTCGTTTGAAAGACGAATGGGAAGACGGGGATATCTGTATGGCCAGCCCCTCAAAAGATACAGCCGTTGTGGCCTGTCGGACGTTAGGCTTACCGACGTGAGTACACATTTCAAGTCAGTCTTGTTTAATTGTCTAATCTTGTTAAGCTTCATCTGGATTATTAACAATACATCAATCACAAGGTAAGTGAGCCTTCGTAATAAAGAGGTAGCACTAATTACTTGTAACGTCCAGTTCAGGAATTATTTGTTTGTTTGTTGGTTCCAAACTCAAGAAATTTGCCATATATGTACATGACAGTATATACATGCGCAGTAAAAATGTGACGTGTATGATATGGCGCAGTAAGAATGCGACGCGTATGATACGGCGCAGTGAAAATGCGACGCGTATGATATGGTGTAGTGAGAATGTGACACGTATGGTAGGGCGCAATGAAAATGTGGCGCGTATGGTATGGTGCAGTAAGAATGTGACACGTATTGTATGGTGCAGTGAGAATGAGGGGCCTCTGTGGCTCAGATGGTTAGCGCGCTGGCACAGCGTAATGACCCAGGAGCCTCTCCCTATGCGGTTACTGTGTAGTCTAGCTCATTCTGGCTTCCTCTCCGGCCGTAAATGAGAAGTTCTGGCAGCAACCTGCGGATGATGGTGAGTTTTCTGCGGCTTCCTCTCACCATAATGCTGGTCGCCGTCGTATAAGTGGATTATTCTTGAGGACGGCGTAAAACACCAATCAAATAAATAAATAAATCAAGTAGAATGTGACGCGTATAGTATGGTGCAGTGAGAATGTGACGCGTATGATATAGGGCAGTAAGACTGTGACGCGCATGGTATGGTGCAGTGAGACTGTGATGCGTGACGTACATAATATCGTGCAGTATGAATGTGACGTGTATGACATGGAGCAGCGAAAATGTGACGCGTATGATATGGCACATTGAATATGTGACGCGTATAGGATGGTGTATCGAAAATGTGACGCGTATGATATGGCACATTGAATATGTGACGCGTATAGGATGGTGTATCGAAAATGTGACGCGTATGATATGGCATAGTGAAAATGTAACGCGTATGATATGGGGCAGTAAGAATATGACGCGTATGATATCGTGCAGTGGGAATGTGATGTGCATGATATGGTCCAGTAAGAATGTGATGAGCATAATATGGTGCAGTGAGACTGGCGCGTATGATATGGCGCAGTGAGAAATTGACTCATATTATATAGTGCATTAAGACTTGTGACGCGAATGGTATGATGCAGTGAGAATGGGATGCGTATGATATGGTGCAGTGAGACTGTGACGCATGTCGCATGACGCGTATAATATCGTGCAGTAAGAATGTGACGCGTATGGCATGTCGCAGTGTGAATGTGACGCCTATAGCATTGTGGGGTGAGAATGTGACGCGTATGATATTGCGCTAGAGGGTGTGATGCGTATGATATGGTGCAGTAAGAATGTGACGCACATGATATGGTGCAGTGAGAATGTGACGAGAATGATATGGTTTGGTAAGAATGTGATGTGCGTGATATGGTGTAGTGAGAATGTGACGCGTATGATATGGTGCAGCAAGAATGTGACGCGCATGACATGGTGCAGTAAGAATGTGATGTGCGTGATAAAGTGCAGTAAGAATGTAATGTGCATGATATGGTGCAGTAAGAATGTGATGTGCATGACATGGTGCAGTAAGAATGTGATGTGCATGACATGGTGCAGTAAGAATGTGTCGCGCATGATATGGTGCAGTAAGAATGTAATGTGCATGACATGGTGCAGTAAGAATGTGATGTGCATGACATGGTGCAGTAAGAATGTGTCGCGCATGATATGATGCAGTAAGAATGTGACGCACATGATATGGTGCAGTAAGAATGTGATGTGCATGATATGGTGCAGTAAGAATGTGTCGCACATGATATGGTGCAGTAAGAATGTGAAGCGCATGATATGGTACAGTAAGAATGTGATGTGCATGACATGGTGCAGTAAGAATGTGTCGCACATGATATGGTGCAGTAAGAATGTGAAGCGCATGATATGGTGCAGTAAGAATGTGATGTGCATGATAAGGTGCAGTAAGATTGTGAAGCGCATGATATGGTGCAGTAAGAAGGTGATGTGCATGATATGGCGCAGTAAGAATGTGATGTGCATGATTTGGAGCAGTGCTAATGTAATGCCTGTGATATGGAACAATAAGAATATGATGCTTATGGTATGGCCCAGTGAAAATGTGAGGTGTATGATATGGTGCAGTAAGAATTTGATGTTTGTGATATAACACAATGAAAATTTGATGTTTATGATATGGCACAGTGAAAATTTGATGTTTATGATATGGCACAGTGAAAATTTGATGTTTATGATATGGCACAGTGAGAATGTTACATGTATGGAGTGGTACTGTAAGAATGTGAGGCGTATGGTATGGTGCATTGTTGGGGATGTTATTTTATGTTTCAGAGACCACGTAACACTCTTGGCAGAAAGCCAGTTTCGGAAAGACTTCATCAGCTACGCTGTGATGAATGGTGTTAGATGCAGAGGACACGAAGCTAATTTGTTAGATTGTTCGTTTTTGTCATTAAAGTCCTCGCCCTGTGATGCTGCTAACAAGCTCGTCGTGGCGTGTGGTAAGGATTGTGGACCTGTATTAAAGTTCAACAAATTTTAGATGAGGTGAAATCCATCGTTAGAATACCAGGAAAAGTAACACGCAACCCGAACAGGTGTTCTGTGTGGCCAAATTGTCGCTGTTTGGGACTGAGATACAAATGCCGTAAGGACAAGTTGCCAATGTTTTTGTATTGCGAAAACACACATTAAAGAATGAAGACTTCCACTCAATGTTAGTATTTAACTTTCATTTACTTTTCATTTGAACCCTGAGCATCTTAACTGTTGTTATTCTACATCGCACATCTATGTAACAACATATATTGTGTAAATGCGCGATCTAATATAGTAACCTTTCATGAAGTATACTGTGATGCACATATGTTCAAAATATCGTCTTTTGTACATTGTTTAGGAAGATCTCTGGGCCCCGATTATTCTGTGAGACTTGTGGGTAGCGATCACCAGAACGTTGGAAGGCTAGAGGTTTTAAGGTACGGCGTGTGGGGTACAGTGTGCAATACCGGTGTAGACATCAAGACACTCAAAGTTGCTTGCCGTGAATTGGGACTACCCACGTAAGTTACGCGTTATTCTTTTGTATTTCCAGTAGACACGTAGCTTTAAAGATTAGTAATGCACTCTCTTATACAGATAAACAATACTTTGGTATTTCTTTGTGCACTTACCTACCTACAACCGTCTGTCTACCTTTCTTGGAGTAGTGCAAGAGTTTTGCCGCCTCGTACCTCAGGCATGTATCTTGTGACTCCTGCGAAAGTACAGATCTGCATAAATATGCGCGTTATGGTTTCGGCGTCCTAACCAGGTGCTATTCCGAGAAAGTTAAATAGATTTTTGTATAACTCTATCGTAGTGTTAGCAAAGGCAGAGGTATGTAGAGCTACTATATTTATACGTTCATGTATGTTGGGTTGCGTCAAATTGATATGAAAGGTATTAAACCGGTATTTATTTTTCTAATACACTGGTGTGTTATGATACCACTTTACAAACTGCAAATATTTAACTTATGGGGGTCGGGCTTATGGGTTGAGGGAACCATGCAGATATTGAGGAGAGCAAGTACTGTCTTGTTAGGTTATTGACGAATTTGTTGATGTACAGCTGTGATCGGGCTAACTCTGAGCTCGCTTAAGGATTTTCCTCCGTCTTTGCTTCCTGAAACGGATTTCAGACCTATAAAGTCGTGCTTGATATAAATAAGTATGAATACGCAAAAAATATTATTTTTTAAGTATGTGATTTTTCATGTGTACTTACAGGTAACAAAGTTACGCCGAACTACACCATATACCATGTTCATAACCACAGGGACTACAGTTGGTCTCATCTCAGGTTGCAGATGCTTGTTTGACTAAAAAGGTCATTAAACATTAGTTTTTTCTCCTCGGTGCAACACATACATGCAGTTAAATGGATATCTCACTTATTGATGTTTAGATCTCCTGTGAGAAGACTTAATGCCACTAAGTACAGGAGAGGGGCTGCGATGATCTGGTTGGACAAGATACAATGCCATGGGCACGAGGATAGACTAGAATTGTGTGACAAATCTGAAACCGGGAAGTGGTGTTTAGGGCATGAGAGGGATTTGGCCATTCAATGTGGAAAACTGCAAGTAACATGTGAGTTTATTTAATTTTTTTTCAAGATTAAAAACGAAAATATATTACAGGTAGTAAATATGTTAATATGTATACCTATCTTACCAGTATTTTTGGTGCTATAAAGGTTCCACTTGGTTTAATTTGTAGGATACCTTCGTTCAATACTGGTGTTTAAGTTTTAAAAGAGTCTGTTCTGTAAATTTGTTTACTTCCATGTTCAATTGAATGAGTACTCTTTGAGCCTAACAGATTCACCAATTTTTCAAGCAAGAATAAGTTGTAAACTTCTTATGTCGATGGAACGCGTTCTGTTATTGAGTCACACTTCCCTGTGATTGTCGTGCTTTTGTACTTCTGACTGTAGCTAATGGCGGGGCCATCGCCGGCGGTGTTATAGGAGGTCTTCTGTTACTGGTCATTATCACCACTATCGTATGCTGGCTAGCTAAACGACGAAACAGTTCACCTTTACCGCCAGTGCAACGCCCGAGTCAACCCTTTGGCACATGTAGGTGTTAACAGAATGAATGATAACGTAACAATATTGCTGTAATATCGTGGCGAAATCAGCACAGAAAGTAAAAATCTCTGATATAAGTTGTGAATTATTTACTTCATCAAATTCCAAACAATTGTATGAATAAACCTGGCTGGATCAAAAGGTTTCCAACCAACGTTGGGACTGATTATTTATAATGCGGGCATATTTTTCTTGAGAATTTTGGTTTTGCTTCGTTTTGCCTACAAATTACGTGTGTATTTTATTATTTATTTGTATAAAACTGACATGTCAGAATTTCCTTCACTGATAGAAGTGATATCTCACTGGCAAGAGTTAGATAACACTTTTTATTATTTATACATCTGTGAAATTCCAGTATTTCCATCACTGATAAAAATGATATCTTCTAGTTATATATCACTTTTGTTATTACATTTTGCTGTTGCACTGCTGGAGACCTTGACCCATGACCCACAGGTGACCTTGCCGAAACTACTTTTGTACATGCCGTCTACTGCATTCACGTCTGGATTTCACGTCCGCCGTGGAATCTTTCGTGGACTGCATCAGAAGGCCGTGCACTTCCGCGCAATATATAGTTCGCCAAAAAAAGAAGTAGGAATTCTTCATGTGCTAAAATACCTATATTGCAATACCATTAAACACCTTTGTAGAATGTATAATTACTTACAGACAGCGTGTAAACCTGTAAAATGGTTTTGTGAGCACGGACGTGAACGAAATTGCAGCGCGTATGAATAGAATCAGAAATATGACGAAGATGGCATATTGCTTATTTTTTTTCACGGATGCAACAGATAAACTGATACGCATTTATGTAGATGTAGAGATATGTCAGGATATAAATAATAAATAGAATATTGCACAGTGAAGGTTGAATACCATAAATATTGTTCGAGTGAGAGGTGGAAATGATAACCCACTCGACGCTTAAATTATAAGCGTCGAGTGGGTTATCATTTCCACCTCTCACTCGAGCAATATTTATGGTATTTATGGCTGATCATTTAAGCGTCGAGTGTGTTATCATTTCCACCTCTCACTCGAACAATATTTATGGTATTTATGGCTGATCATTTAAGCGTCGAGTGGGTTATCATTCCCACCTCTCACTCGAACAATATTTATGGTATTTATGGCTGATCATTTAAGCCTTCGAGTGGGTTATCATTTCCACCTCTTACTCGAGCAATATTTATGGTATTTATGGCTGATCATTTAAGCGTCAAGTGAGTTATCATTTCCACCTCTCACTCGAGCAATATTTATGGTATTTATGGCTGATCACTTAAGCGTCGAGTGGGTTATCATTTCCACCTCTCACTCGAGCAATATTTATGGTATTTATGGCTGATCATTTAAGCGTCGAGTGTGTTATCATTTCCACCTCTCACTCGAACAATATTTATGGTATTTATGGCTGATCATTTAAGCCTTCGAGTGGGTTATCATTCCCACCTCTCACTCGAACAATATTTATGGTATTTATGGCTGATCATTTAAGCGTCAAGTGAGTTATCATTTCCACCTCTCACTCGAACAATATTTATGGTATTTATGGCTGATCACTTAAGCGTCGAGTGGGTTATCATTTCCACCTCTCACTCGAACAATATTTATGGTATTTATGGCTGATCATTTAAGCGTCGAGTGGGTTATCATTTCCACCTCTCACTCGAACAATATTTATGGTATTCAACCTTCACTGTGCAATATCCTGTATTGCTATTACACCCTGGCACCATGACGTCACAAAGAAGTATTTTATTTTATGACGTTCCAATTGGAGCTTAGCAGAATGACGTCATAATACAAGTTCAGTCAGCTTTAATACTTCTACTATCACGCAACAAGACACGACATTGCCACACGTGATATGCGACGTCACAGTATATACACAAGCCTTTGAAGGTCTACAGCCAAAAACATTGCTGAGACTTGTTCAAATACACAAAATCACCACATTGTCAAAATATAAATAATAATTGGAATATTGCTCATTGAAGGTTGAATATCAAACATTTTCCTTGTAAAACGTGTAAACGATAACCCACGAGACGCGATGCGTCGAGTGGGTTATCATTTTCACCCTCACTGGAAAAACATTTATGATATTCAACAAAATGATATTCAACAAAATAGTGCAATATCCTCTATTTATTTAAGTCCAGGCGTCCCCTTTCATGCTTGTTCCAGATGGAGAAATGCCCCCTTCAAGACCTTCACGAGAACAGGACAGCTTTAGCCAGCCCCCTCCAGACTATCAGGACATCAACATGACAACTGTACCTATAAGTTCGGTAAGATAAACGTTATGTAAATCTCTCCATTAAATTGAAACTAATGAAAGTTATCCTTGGAAAGAGTATATTGTATGATACAAAGAAACGTATTTCACCGTGAATTATCCAAATCAGTTATGCCTTTGTTATCTTAGATTCGCCATAGTAGCTATGTAACATTGGCCCGCTTCTCTTATCTTTTAGCTCTGATCGTAATAAATAACACATTTTCACTTTATTATCTCAATAGACAGCAAGTACTTATCCACTGCCTTCTGACAAGACAGCACCTCCGCCCAGCTATGATGAGCTGTTTGGACATAGTCATCCCTGTGTTCAGGAACATACAATGTGAATACCTTACCTACACGCTCAGACACACCAAGCTAATAAAAACCTCGACACTTGGAGTTGTGAAGGACAAAAGTCGTCTCTTTCTGTTGAAAGGAGGGCTCAAACTGATGAACATTTAGTATGTGATAGTTATAATTTTTTATGCACCTATCCAATATTTTGTAAAAATTTACTGTCAAAATGCATAATATATGCTTGTTTACTTCGTATCTATTATCAAATGAAAGACACGGTATTTTTGACTCAAGACAATCTGATAATTTTAGTCTATGTGGAATGGCTATGACTTTTACAATAGTTTTGCTGACGCCGAAGCGGAACACAACTTTCGAGTGAGTGAGTGCTTGGGGTTTAATGTTGTGCTCACAACTTTTGAAGTTGTACGGTTTATTGTTCACCACTACGTGATTTGGCAATAATTATGTAGAACCATGTACTTTGGTGCGCCACAATGTTGTAAAGTTATGAGTGTAACACAACAATATGTATATTTGTGTGAATGGCGAAGTCAGAGAGATCTGTGATGTTAATAAACGCTTTTTTATTTTGTATTGTTGTTTTCAGACTTTGTGACGCAAGAAATCGAGAACGCAGCCTTTATAGTTCATGCTTAACATCATGTAAAACAGTTTATTTATTTATTACGCTTCCAAGTTTCACTTGGAAGACCATTTTTCTCGCTCAGATTATTTTTTTTCTTCTCTGACAACTGTTTTTGGCGTTTTGCGAGAAAACTGTGTGTCGCAGCTGTTAACTTTCTACACATGTTCATTACCAAATCGCTTGGGCTACCTGCTGGAGCATAACACTTTACCCAACTGTGACCCACTTTTCGGCCATATTGGAGCAGTATGGAAATCTAAAAAAAACTTCTTTTCCAGAACCGCTGATCCGATTGCACTTAAAGTTGATATGCACGTACAAGACTCCTGAAGGTATCACGACTGAAAATTGGTTGTTTTAATCACGTGATGACCTGTGGTTGAATTTTGAAGAAACAAGATAGCAGTCAGATGTAGTTTGGTCTGCTGAAGACGACCGCTGTTTTAGTTTTTATCACTACGATGTATAGTTTTACATTAAATTGCAATTTTATCTCAGTTTAGTGTCATTTTTCAAATGTCAAGTGACACCGTAATAGCTATGAAGCTGAAAACTGGTCAGTAGATAGATAAACTACAGATCTTCATTTTAGACTGGCTGAACCGCAGAGCTACCACCGATAGTTTTGCCATTAAAATGCGTTTTGAAACTTCTTTTTTTTTTCATAGTCATCTCATAAAATTGCAATATCTCCAAAACCGCTAAATGTAGAAAAAAAAACTTAGCATCTTAACAGCAAATATATGAAGTAGCTTTTGACGTTTTGTACTGTTTGGCTACTCACGTGATTTAGCGGCCATTTTGAATTTTATTGATAAGCTTAAACCATCTTTTTCCGTAAATCGAGTCATGATCTTTGGATGAAATTTCACTTGCAAATTTTAGGTGGATCGCCGCACCTATGTTGTATAAAAACGATTTGTTTGGTATTCAAGTTGTGCTGTGACTGACGAATGGAATTAGCGTGGAAGTAGTTCAAGTCTAAAAACTGCTTAAAATGATCTAATAAACACACTGTCTAGTACCGCTGTCTAAGAAAGAAAAAACGATAAAAAATATGAAGTATGACGGAAACCCATCCAGCGTACATACATACAAAAACTGACAAAAACTCCCATTGAAATAACACGCTTCGTGCTAGACTGCACGAAACCCATTCTCTGTAGGGTGCTGGTTACAGGGCGTGCATTCTAATTCTATCAGGCGACAGGAGCAGTATATCAGATGAACATTCTCTCTATACATGTGGCCCAGTACTGCTATGTGAGGGTAATGTATATTTTTCTCTTTTCACTGTCATTCACAATGGCCTCAATAAACATCGCCCTTAGCAGTCACCGGTTCAAATCCAGTTCATTACTGCCAATCTTTCTTCTCTTTTTTCTTCAGTTACCATGAAATTATTTGGCACCAGACTACCAGTCCTCGCAACCTGGGACTCAAATCCAGTCTACTCTTTACCATTCTTTCCTTTTTGCGGCATATAATGTTTAGCAGTCTCAGGGTCGAAGCCTACTACTAACACTGAAATAACCCACAGATCAAATACAGTTGTCATACCTAACATAATCCAGAATGACAAATGATATGGACCATACTGTGAAAAGCCGGGGCATGTTAATGTTGTAGTCTCACTGTGACTGAACGAAGCGGGGTGATGAACACAGGTCAAATTTTAATTGATTTCGGATTGAAGTATGAACACTAGGGTTTATTTGTAGGAGATGGCCACGCCGAGTATGGCTGAAATACTTAGGTTTTCGTTGAAAATACAAGATCTGGTTTTTCAAATATAGCTTGCATCTGTTTTTTTTCTTGTTTTTTTTCGTATTAGAAAAACCTGGGGTCTTCTCAAAAGGCATAGAACTGATAGATGTGAACGGTCTGTTGTAGAGGAAGTGGAAAGTTTTAAAAAGTGGACCCTAAAATCTGTGGATCGCTTGAAAAAGTTCCCCCTAAAACGGAATAATTTGAGCTTCTTGTCTGGTGAGCTACGGTGACATGAGTGTCAATGTGATTTTGTGAACCGTGCCGAATTCCTAATTTTTTGCACAAGTTTCAAAGAGGATGCTCGTATATATATGTAACTGATGAACGGTAAGTATATATTTATTTACTTATTTGATTGGTGTTTTACGAGCTGGCGTGCTCAACCCCTCGCCCACGGAGGCCCGCGGTAAGGAATGAAATCTGCTACAAATACAAGACTTTCGCACATGTAATCCATTGTCTACGTTAACGAAGATCTGTTACAAAACAGTTCGCCATGGTGTTAACAAAAGTTATGTATTTATTTGATTGTTTGCTTAGGTATACAGAATCGACAATAATTAGCAGGCAGTGGGGATACAGTTGTCTGGGTTAAACTTTCTAGCTTTGGTCACGCTTGAATAAATACAGGCCTACCATAAAATTCAACTGAGACTAGGCATAGCATATTTTTCTATCACCAGTCGATCAGAATCGATTCTGTGACCCTTTCACGTCAGACTAAAAATGTTTTATTTGTGCGATTGCGGTCGGCTTTATGATTGGAGGAAACAGAAATACTCGTAGTAAAACAACTGACCTTTGTGCAAGTTACTGACCAATTTTACCACACCTTCCTACAAACGAGCGTCGTCGACCGCTTCTTGTCAACAAAATCCCACAAGTAGTGATACTGGGTAAATCTACACATTCTCTGTTCGACCGAGAGTCAAAACATGACAAACAGCACTAAAATGAGTCATGGACCAAGAACTGGATGAATGACGAAGTCTCAATTAACTTGTACATATTTCTTTCTGTCAATCTGTATAAGCTGACCATACTTGTCAGCAATAAGTGATACAATGCACGTAAAATTGACGCCTTTTTGGGGCTGATGTACACAAAGCAGACTAACCGATGCCAGTCTATCCGAATTTGTGATTACTTAGATGTTTGTGGAAAAGTCATAATTGTGTAATCTTTCCGTCAATTGTCCGACTCAAATCTATTAATCACATCAGATTTGCAATCTTCCAAACGTTTGATTTAATAGATTGATTTCTTTATCATGCAAAGGTGGTCATGTTTTACTAGAAGCACAAAATTTGAAAAGCAAGGAAAACCGGCGTTTTCATTTTAGCCTTGCACACACAATACAGTTGTAAATGGAAATAGCATTTGTTATCGTTGTAAAAGATAACATGCAGAAAGGTAACCCAAATATACCAGACCTTTATAGCCTTTAATTCCTGATTTATTTATCTACGCAAGCGCAGAATACATTCCACACGAGGGCATACGCCCATATAGATGCAGAGGCTTCAATATGTAATACCTTTTATTCTTATGCTAGATGTGTTTACTTTCATAGATTATTAAAGGGAAAGTTTCATGTGTAAATACAGGTGATCAATATCGGTCAGAAGACGAAGACGTTAAGGTGTGCCATCACAGCCATCGCTGTTGTAAACTGTGGTGAAGCTGCTCTCCATGCTTTCAAATGCAGAACTCACCTACAGTTGGCCCTAGCCATGTTATGTCATGACGACATTTGACGAGTAATAGTATTATAGCAGTACCGATCAATAGACGTTTTGTTTCCAAGAGAAAAATTGACAGTCTGATTTAAGACTGTGCTAAGCATTATACGGTTATAAAATTCCCATTCGAGAAAAGGAAAAATCATCCTTAACGAGTCGGGAATGAATTTTCCACCTGGATACCCTTACCAAATATTGTGTTTTTGTTTTTGCCATTTTATGGTACTGTACTTTCGGTTGTCAAATGCATCCTGTAAAAAACATTAGGCCACTGTGCACAAAAAATGTAAAAAAAATCCATTGTGGTGACAAGGAACCTGAAACGATTTCAAACGTGTAGTATGTGTATCAAATTAAACAAGAATGATATCAGATGTTCAAATTATTTTCGCCGATGCCATGGAATTTCACGTGAGCCCTAGATTTCAAACGCCGGCGCGGTATGTATAGGTTAATTCAGAGCCAGTAATTTTGCACGAAAGGTTTGAACGTTTACCTTAAGAATAATTAAAAATGGACTAGACATTTTATACACCGTTATCTGTATACCTCGTCAGGCAAAACCTTGTCTATTAGATTTTAAATCAGCTATTCACAAGCTTGTCAGTTTTCCACGTTAAGCAGCAACTCTACCTGCAATCGATGTTCCAGCAAATTTATCAACACATGTGCATGGAGTTTTGCATTTATCCCCCGCCCCTTGCGTATTACTAGGTGCTCGTGCCAAGGCTAGCTACATTTACCGCTAGTCTGTTCTCGGGCAGCTTTCACAAAGGGATCGTAAACCGATTGTAAATCACTAGCTGTTGAATCATCATGATGCAGAACTCTTTTGGAAATGAAAGCAAGAAACGTTAATGACTGGTACATTGACCATTTACATAGCTCACGTTTATGTACGAGTCAAATTTGGCCCATGATCTTGATTGTAGGCCTAACTTCAAAAAGTTACAGTCGCCTTACAGTTATTTTTGTTCAAGTTGCTCAAATTATTCTTACAATCGATTGTAAACACAGCTGTAGGGTCTACAGTATACTTTAGCTACAATCTCTTTGTGCAAGCAAGCCAAATGCATGTGCCCAGTGAGCTTCATACTGGGTTAAAAGTTACATTTTTTAAAAATGTTTTTCCAAGCTTCGCCATCTCGGGAGAAGTTTCAACAACTGCTGTTTTTGACATTACTTACGTACTGATCACAGTGCACATTTAATTCAGCGATTGTCCTGGTTTCATGTAATAACTGCAGTTTTCGGACACTGCATGTCTTGACTAATGATTGGTGTAAACGATCGAAGACGAGTATGAAAACAGTCGTATCCCACTAATTAACCATCTACAAAACATCTATACAAAACTAGAAAAACCACATGTAATCAGCTGGACACAGACGTTTGATCTCGATAACTTAACCAGTAAGGCAAGGGCAAAATCTGTTCACGCCTTGAGACAGTCTACACAGCACATAACCTATTTCATCAATAGGTGATGACGTCCTTAATGTACAACAATATGTGCGTTTTCACGTTAAAACATGTCCATGGAAACGTGGTCTGCTATCTCCATAATAAAAACAACATGCAGTTGGTTACAAAAAAAAAACAAAAAACAAAAAAACAAAAAACAACAACAACAAAAAAAAAAACAAAAAAAAAAAAAAAACACACACACACACACACAGACATCCCAGATCTTATACATTTCTCCGCTAATCCGATTTTTACTTACCTGGAGCCAGGTTTTCTTTTACACTGACTGTATCGACCAGTACACTCGCGACAAAGGACATCGGCAAGACGTTGCTAGGTATTGGTAATTTGTTCCACGGTACCCACGCTCAGAATATATTCCACGAAAACATAAGTTTTACACACCTGAAAAACTTGAATAAGTAATAGACTTTATTCCTTCCTTAATTTATGTGTTTACTTTCATGGTGTATCATAGGGAGTTCAGTTTGATAGTTTACACACTCGAATGTAACGGCCCATTTATGTCCTCATACAACCAGTGACGCAGAAATAAAACTGACTCGTGCTTCCTTTATCCACTGGTTGCGCAATTTCTCCGGTGAATTTGACAGATTGAAACAGGTAAATACGATTTAATATAGGTCTACAGAAGTAGTTGTGTTGTGCAGCCTACAAATTATAGGTCATTCACAGTATTATAGAAATTTACAGACAAAGAACCACTGAAAACTGTGACACCTAGATTAGTGAGACTATTCATAGGGAGACTAGGGACAGAGGACATCACCGTTACCGGGTCACAACAGAGACCGGCATGTGCACGCGCCTCTTCCACAGGTAAACAGGTAACCCAGATTTGCTCTGTATATTGAAACTATCAGTTTTTATAAGAGCGGTTTTGTTAAACGGAAGACCAGTTACTGTGCCCTCGCTGTGGTGTTGTCCACAGCCGGGCGGCGAAACTGTGGTGAAACTATTCTCCATGCTATCTAGACTAGAGTTGTACCGGTCAATAGACGCTATGTTTACAAAAGGTATTTGGGTCAACAGGTATTTGGGACATCCCCATGGTTACCACATTTCTCAACATTGATATTCTGGACAGAATTTCTCAGTCATTTGTTCAGAGCTAGGTGTGGCGCAAGTTTTGTGTGATGTCGTCAGGTGTGACGTCTGAAAACCGTGTCACGATGATACATTTTTTATTCTCACAGTAGCAAAACAGGCACCATCTATTTGGGTAGCAATTTTGTTTCTTTTTGTTTCTAAAGTCTTTCATACGTCCTGTAGCCACGATATAGCCGAAATATTGCCGATCTGGCGTTAAACTATAATCATACATTCTGTGTCGCTCTTTAATAAGCCATTAGAATTACATTATTTGATTCATAAATTCATATCATGGTGATACATGGGCCAGCCATATCTATGTTCTCGGCTGGGAAAACTCGCTATTGATTGGTTCAAGATTTATATAGCTAAATAAACAATTACAAGTAACCAGTTGTGATGGAAAGGTCACAAGCGAAACAGCTGTCTAGAAGATACCAGACGTTCTAAACAGGTCTGCGTTCAGCACCCATCTTCTTATGAGAATGGAGATGCTATTTTCCACCGATGAATACGGTGATGGCATCTGGCATTCCGAATCTTGGTCCACACCCATATCTAAACCTTAATTTAAGTAAACATATGCCATATTCTACGACTATTGCTATTGCCTCCTTTTTCCCTTTGGTTTATTCATATTTACTAATACAACATTATTTCTTATTTATAATTCTATTTTTTAATTATTCTGTGTAGTAATGCTGATATAAACATATATTTAGTAACATAAAATTAGTCTTGTTTTCTTTATTAAAAACTAAAAGTGATTGATGTATGTAATGTGAACATTAGACGATACAAGCTTAGTGATTACTATGTAACCTAAACTGAAACTAATATGTTAACAAAAATTGAAGACGTTTCTTTGCCTGCATGTGGATCATAGTGGTATATTTTTACAATGTGACTACTCTGTGGGTTGTGTTTAAAGCCATGGGTAAGTGCAAGTCTGCCCTTATTCTCAATACACAATCTTTTGTAATCGACTACATTTATTCTACCCATCAATTCATCCATCCCTTGTTTCATCCATCCACCGTATAATTTCATTCTACCCGTGAATTCACCCATCCACTCCTTCATTCATCTACCGTACAATGTTAAACTTATTCATCCATCCCAGTACAATGCTCTTAAACTTATTCTACTCACCAGTTCATCCATCCATTCCTTCATCCATCCAAAGTGTTGTCATTCTACCCATCAATTCATCCATCCATTACTTCATCCATTTACCGTACCCTGTCTTTAAACTCATTCTACCCGTCAGTTCATCCATCCACCGTACCATGTCCTTAAACTGTTTCTACCTGTCAAATTATCCATCCACCTTACAATGGCCTTAAGCTGATTCTACATATCAAGTTTTCCACACATTCATCCATCCATTCACTGTAAAATGTCATCAACCTTTTTCTACACATCAATTCATCCATCCTCCGTGCAATACCCTTAAACTAATTCCACCTATAATTTCATCCATTCATTCCTTCGTCCACTAACTGCAGCCCATCATTTCATTTTTCCATTTGCTCATCCATTCACCGCTCTCTCTTAGTTTTACCAGTATATAGACACAAGTCATGTGCCGAATTCGCAAGAGAGTCGGCCTACATGCACTGCAGTTTAATTTTTTTTTTGTCTCATACAGACCTCAGTAATAAGAGAATCGGTTTTTTTGGAAATGAAACGAGACCAATACAACTATCGACCAATTATCTTCTTCTGTACACCCAGCATTTATCACAGGTGTGTCGCAGGCTTCATTATCAGTGAGTATGTTTTAGCTCGCTTAAAAATATAAGAAAAGCGTAAGTGGACTTGTTCTTATTTAGTGAGAAGTAATCATCCAAAACATGCATTAAATCCCTGATACCGAGTTTGTGCTTTGCACACCATTCTAGTGCGGTAGTGAAACACTCGAAAATACAACAGGAGGATGAGCACCCCGTGGGTAAACAGCGTTCATTGAAATACTGTTCACACCCATGAAACCCAGAGGTGATATGATGTATGGACTGGTATTAGACGGAAGGCCGAATCAGTATCTACCTTG
Organism: Liolophura sinensis; assembly: GCF_032854445.1. Classification (NCBI taxonomy): domain Eukaryota; kingdom Metazoa; phylum Mollusca; class Polyplacophora; order Chitonida; family Chitonidae; genus Liolophura; species Liolophura sinensis. The sequence goes on from NC_088295.1 coordinate 23,756,544, forward strand.
GCCAAATAACACCAAGGTCAGTTAAGGAGAGTAAGATTTATTGCATCATCTAGGCTAGCGTATTCTACAGAAGGCGTCATTAAGTGAGAATCTCTGTGGGTAGGACAAGTGGTGAATCAGTCTAAATATGCCCGAGGCTTTTTCTCTCCACAATGCCCAGTGGAGAACAGAGAAGTGAGGGAAAGACGGTTTATTAAAGGGGCCACAAATGCGACCGGTTCTGAGCTCTGTGTCAAGCTTGCGATCAACTACTAGAGGGAGATCAGTTGCTGATTATAAGTTAGTAATAATTGAGTGTGGTGGAGAAGGAGCAAAACCTAAACTGAAACCATACGTGAATCCCCTTAACAGATAATTTTAAAGAAACCCAGTGTAGCCTTCTAGCCACTGTGCTAACTTACTACTTACGACTGGCGTTGGGAGTGTTGGGTGTGTCACGTCTAACAGGGTTATGCGCAGAGGCCTGTTTCGAAGCATCGTATTTGGTTTGAGGGACTGACAGTTCCAAAGGATACACGAAATGAATGTTGGGAACGGGTGTACCGAAGGCACTCATATGCAGGGTGATATGAGTGGCAAATGTAACAGTTATGGGAACAGGGTCAGTTTTTGGTCATGTTATCTAACCTAGCCTTAGAACCCTGTGCAAGTGAGCCAAGGCGGCAGTCTATGTAGTTACTCTGTCTGGATTGACTTCCAGCGTAGTTTTCTTTTTATTAATGTTGCCGAAATTTCTGGTCATAGATCCACCATTCTCCATTTTTGTGCCAGCTATGACGTATGGTTTCAACATACTTAAGTAACTGTGGTGCCTTGTTAGGAAACCTTTCAACATATACAGCTGAGGATATGGAAAATAAGTATGCCCATTTCAATTCAGTAAGCAGGTGAGTTATCTCTCATGCTCTCTTTGTGATTACCTTGACATACTGCAATGTGTAATTTGTATTTAACTGTCCAAGAGTTTAAAGAATAAATTTATAATTAATATTTATTTATTTGATTGGTGTTTTACGGCATACTCAAGAATATTACCCTTATACGACGGCGGTCAGCACTATAGAGGGAGGAAACTATAATTAATAGGTCATACATCACAGTAAAAGTGAATAACTTTGAGAAAAGTGGTTATAGTTTTTACTTTGAGAAAAGTGGTTATAGTTTTTACTTTGAGAAAAGTGGTTATAGGTTTTGTGAACTTTTTGTGACATTAGCATCCCTTGTAGATATACAAACGGTGTCAGCAATTGATCTATCATTGATCATCCACAGTATAAAAGAGGTAAATAGACATGGGTCTGTATCAGCGTTAAACTTTCGACTGGATGGCAGCAGCGACGTAAGGCTGCACTTTGATGGGAGATGGTCAGCTCTTTGCCTCGGAAATTCAAGATTTCAGCTGCCTAGGTGAGAAATTTATCATTCTATGATTGTGACCATTATACGAAAATTTAGTGCTCTTAAAGACTTGAATGAAATTCGTCAGATCTCAAACAACACTCCCAGAAAATTAATTTAATCTCCTTCCATTGTTTCGAAAGGCCATTCCTTTGGCTCGGAAAGAGGTAAGTATAACCGAAGTAAAAAAAAAAACAACAAAAAAAGCCACTAACAATTGTTTAATGTTAAATTTGTTTATCTGTTGGATCCTTGTCTGTGCATGTCTATCAGTTTTATGAGTTTTTATGAAGACGGTGTGTCTCAGCTCAGCTACACCGTCTTTTGGCAATTTATTGACGAGTTTTTCCACGTATGACATACAAACACACGATATTGGTTGAAACCAAACGGTATGCCCAAAGCGTTGAACTGAAATCTGCGCCTCGTATGCCAAGAATTACAATATATCAAAAACCGGCCCGGATAGCACAGTTGGTAGAGCGTCCGCTTCGGGACCGGTAGATCCAGGATCAATCCTTGATCGAGTCACACCTAAGACTTTAAAAAAGGAAGTTGTAACTTCCTCGCTTGGCGTTCAGCATGAAGGGGATAGTGCAACGACTGGTATAAATTGTTGAGTACGACGTTAAACCCCAAGCACTCACTCACTCACAATATATCAAAAGGTAAAAATCAGCACCTTATGTTTGATGCATTGTGGATTTCTTTAAGGAGAATGAACGGATAAAAACGTGGAATCGCATGTCCCAGTGCTAGTCCTAATAGCCGCTTGTTTCGGTATTTTTTCAGTGTACATATATATTCACCACGTATATTCACCTGCAATGTTATGACGGTTTAAAATACAGTCGTATTGCATCTTGAAGGAGAGTTTCATTGTCTTGTATGGTGACAACCATATTTTTTTTCAGTTTGTGGACTTCCGGTAGACGATTAGTTAGAGACGATTTTAAATCGAGAAAGCTGCTGGCAATAAGGAGCAACAGAAGTGGTGAGTATACGTGCCTTGGTGATGTTTTGTAAATTTATTCTGAAGTTTGCCCAACATTCCACAGAGCCTTGTTGGCTTGGCTATATATGTGAAAAGTTGTCTTGGATTATACGTAATAATATCTACCTGGATAGGCTACTCTGGTAAGAAAGTGGACCCTGTGTGCAGTGGTATATACATGTACTAGTGTAAAGGCGTGCATTTACGTACAAGAGAAAGATACCTGACCAGGCAGGAGGAAATTCTCAGGGCCTAATTAAACGACAGTATGCTGTTCATTCTTCATATTTAATGCCATTTTAGACCGTGTGCTACTTGGTACGGTGTCAAAAATGCCTTTTGAAAACAGCCATTTACTCAGGTCAAAAAGGCTTTATAGGGCCACTTACAGGGTCAGAAAACATACAGTGCAAGTCGCAGACGCCCCGGAAAGGCAATTAAACGACAGTTTGTTGCTCATTCTTTGTATTTAATGCCATCTTAGACCGTCCGGTACATACTATGGCCACTGAAAAGGTCAGAAAACATACAGTGCACGCCGCAGACGCGCTGGAAATTTGGAGTGATGGCGTTAGGAAATTTGGAGTGATGGCGTTAGGAAATTTGGAGTGATGGCGTTTGATGGAATATCCTTGACACACTAGTTTTTGCAGTAATAACTTGAGATATTAACTTGAAATCCCCACACAGCACGCTTGATCTAACAAACATTTGGTGAGTATGTAAACGTCCCATGCAGGACCATTCGGTCGGATAATTCACAATATCAGAATCGATGCTATCTCTCTTAAAGTCGTAATGTCGGTATCACACACCATTGTCTTCTTTGTACAGATAAAACTCCAGGTAAGATCTGGAGAATCTGTAGTTTCCCTTAAATTCTACAAAGATGGATATATATCTTTCACTGCTTTTGATATATACGGTTCGTTTACAGCTAGCAAATCAGCAATGTAACGTTTGAATAATGCGAAAGGTCGAGTCTGATAAAGTATACTATTTAATAACTCCTGCAGATAGTCGTATTCATACGAGAACAGGAATTGCTCTGCTAAAAGTGGGGCAAAATCTGTACTCATCGTAATATCTAACACTGTTGACAAATGGTTTCCCCAAATTTCTCACAGATATTAAGAATGAACAACAAGCTGTTGATTAATCGCCTTTCCAGGGCGTCTATGACTTGCACTGTATGTTTTCTGGCACTATAAATGGTCCTAAAAATCCTATTTTGAACTAAGGAAATGGCTGTTTATGAAAGGCATTTTTAACACCGTAGCAAATAGCAGACGGTCTAAGATGGCATTAAATAGAAGGAATGAACAACATACTGTCGTTTAATTGCCTTTCCAGAGCGTCTGCGACTTGCACTGTATGTTTTCTGACCCTAAAACTTGCCCAATAAAGCCTGTTTTGAAATAAGCCAGCTGCTGTTTTGAAAAGGCATTTATGAGACCGTAGCAAATAGCAGACGAGATGGCATTAAATGAGAGGAATGAACAATGCACGGTTGTTTAATCGCCTTTCCAGGGTGTCTGCGACTTGCACTGTATGTTTCCTGGCCATATAACTGGCCCTATAAAGCCTGTTTTGACCTAAGCAAATGGCTGTTTTAAACGGCATTTTTGAGACCGTAGCAAGTAGCAGATGGTCTAAGATGGCGTTAATCATGACGAATGAACAATACACGGTCGTTTAATCGCCTTTCCAGGGCGTCTGCGACTTGCACTGTACGTTTTCTGGCCCTACAATTGGCCTAATAAAGCCTGTTTTGAGCTAAGCAAATGACTGTTTTGAGAAGGCATTTTTGACACTGTAGCAAGTAGCAGACGGTCTAAGATGGCATTAAATATAAAGAATGAACTAAACTACCGGGCAAAAGAAACGTATAACCTTGTTCAGCACCACAAGAAAGAGAAAGAAAGACAGACAGTATCAACATGATAATCATTATATTGCAATAAACCATTTTCCAAGTTCTGTTCAAAAATTCAAAGCCATATGGATATTACACTTGCTGTCAGGCCGAGTAAAGAAGGCATGGGGTAAATCTGAAAAATTACACAAATGCAAGTAAAGGGACTCCCTTAAAAAGGTGTACCTAATGTCCTATCATGTCATAAGACAGATCGTTAGTAGCGTGTGTGAGCATCCATTGCATCAATTAAAGCCAAAATACGTCTCCTCATGGAAGTCGTCAGCCGCCGGATGACGTCATTAGGAATTCTGTCCCACTCCTCAAATAAAGCCTGTTCGAGCTGTTGCCTGTTTTGTGGGGGAGGAACGCGTTGTCTCAGACGTCGATCAAGATGATCCCACAGATGCTCTAAGGGATTCATGTCTGGCGATCATGCTGGCCAAGGCAGTACGTTGACATCAACGGTGTCCAGATACTTTAGTACAACTCTGGCGGTATGAGGTCGTGCATTGTCCTGCTGCAAAAGGATACCCCTTTGCTGTTGATGCACGAAAGGCACCACAACAGGTTCCAATATTTCATCTCGGGATCTTTGGCCAGTCAGATTTCCCTGGATGATGACCAATCTCGTTCTCACCTGTCCACAAATTCCGCCCCATACAAGCACCCCACCAGCATCAAAAGAGTGGACATTCTGAATGCAGTTTTGTGCCAATCGCTCTCCCCTGCGTCGATACACACGAATTCGACCATCATTTCTGAAGAGGTTATATCGGCTTTCATCAGTGAACAGCACCCTTTCCCAGTCTCGTCGCTGCCATCGACGTACAACTCTTGCCCAACGCAGCCTGTTTTGACGGAGTCAATGCCATTCCACGGAAGGAGCGATAGGCTCTGATACCACTCACGCGGAGCCGTCGTAAGACTGTGCGTCTGCTGATGGGGTGTCCCAGTGCCGTTTCCGCCGTTGACGTCGCTGTCACAAACCGGTTACGCAGGTGGATTGTGCGGATGTACCGGTCTTCGCCAGGCATTGTAACACTTGGCCTTCTCGATCTTGGACGATCTTGTGTCCTGCCTGTTAGGCGGTAACGACCCAACAGTCTGCTGATGGTGGCTTGACTGCAATTGAATGTTCTGGCAATGTGGTGTTGGCTGGCCCCCATGTCGGCCATACCAGTGGCTCTATCACGTTCTGCTTGTGAGAGTCTTGGCATCTCTTAGATGTTTTTTTATGGTATTGCACCCTTACTATATGCTACATGGGTATTTATACGGCGGTCATTATCGAGAATTTTCAACAGGGCCTGAAACTCTGTTTTTCCGATTTTTCATGATGTCTTACACCAATTTCAATGAATCTCGTTAAAAAGTGACGTGTACACAGGGTGCTTATGTGCAAACGTATTCGCACAACGTTCAAACTTATTCAACTTATTTTTCCATAAAAAAAACTGCATTTAAAAGTTATACGTTTCTTTTGCCCGGTAGTTTATATACTGTCGTTAAATCGCGTTTTTTGCGCAGCGTGATGACCCAGGAGTCTCTCACCAATGCGGTCGCTGTGAGTTCAAGCCCATCTCATTCTGGCTTCCTCTCCGGCCGTACGTGGGAAGGTCTTCCAGCAACCTGCGGATGGTCGTGGGTTTCCCCCGGGCTCTGCCCGGTTTCCACCCACCATAATGCTGACCGCCGTCGTATAAGTGAAATATTCTTGAGTACGGCGTAAAACACCAATCAAATAAATAAATAAATTAATTAAATCGCTTTTCCATGGCGTCTGCGACTTACACTGTATGTTTTCTGACCCTGTAAGTGACCCTATAAAGCCTGTTTTGAACTAAGCAAGTGGCATTTTAGAGAAGGCATTTTTGAGACCGTACCAAGTAGCAGACAGTCTAAAATGGCTTTGAATATGAAGAATGAACAACATACTGTCGTTTAATCACCTTTCCAGGGCGTCTGCGACTTGCACTGGTCAGGTATCTTTCTCGTGAGATCGTAAAGATTAAACGAGGTACTGTCCTTTATTGCCCATCACTGGGCGTCTGCGACTTGCGCTTCATCTGTTGTGACTGTTTGTTTCCTGACCACAGCTATGCATCTTTACCTACATGCACATAAAGACTGTAAGGGAGTTCAACGGGATTATTCGTTTTGTGACTCACATTATGTCGTTGAGATATCCTGTGACCAAGGTTTCAGTTATATTGCAAGCGAAATGCCCTTTGACACTGTGACAAGTTGCTGACTTCATGAATATTCATTAAAGGACCTTTAGGACTTGAACTCTATGTTAACTGACCGTAGAAATGCACCCATTTCAAGAAGGTATTTTGGACACTAAAATCGTTCGAAATGTGAAAATATATCTTATTTTTTCAACATTGTTGTAAGAATGTGTCGTTTTGGATGAACTGTTAACTACTTGAATAGCACGCTATTATACATGTAGCATTTATGTACCATATGTACCTGTAACCATCTGAATGTTGTTGTACAAAGTAAAGTTGGCACAAGATTTCTGCACAATATTCAGCTCCATATTCGCAGTTGCATGAGATGCATTATGGCATAGTGTTGAATGTTGTATGGGAATCTTGTGCCAACTTTACCGAGCTCCAATATCCTTTAGCCTAAACAATGCCACAGGTGTATGCCGTTCGGAGGGATTCCCCAGGTAACTATGAATAATCTCAAAAGTCTGATTCGAGTGGGCTACTGCATGGCTTAGGATTCTCACCGAAGCTTATTGTCTGATGATCCATTTATTGTAGAGGTTCGTAGCCCAGGTCTGTGTGATCTTTCTTCTGGTAATGGTTGGTCCTTTGTCCTAGTTTACAGTACAGATGCAAACTACATGTGGAGAAGACCCGGATTGTATGGAGGGCCAAATTAACATTTAATCGAGAATTATCGATATCACTAATTCACTTCTTGATATCGATAAATATTTATCGATATCAATAAATACTTATCGATATCGGTTATTCATTTATCGATATCAATAATTCATTTATCGATATCGATAATTGTGTGTCATTTATCGATATCGATAATTGTGTGTCATTTATCGATATCGATAAATGAATTAGCGATATTCATAAAAGAATTAGCGATATCGATAAATAGTGTTTCCGGTTTAGTTTCAATGGAAATGACTGCTCCCCCTATGTTGTTACGCTAGATAAAACAGAGGCTTATTTATGATTCAACTGATATTGATATATTACATTTAAATTACCTTTGTGTTATCAACCGTTTTCGCCATAAAGCTGCATCAGCAAACTCCAGTAACAAGGTGAATTTATTTATTTATATATTTATCTGCTCAAGAATATTTCACATATACATTTGCGGCCAACGGATTATTACACATTTACACGAACAGGAATTTCTTTTCTACTGCTAAAACACACTTCTAGTTTATTTCTCTTTCGCTTGGTAAACCAGAAACTGATAATTTACACTATATTAGCCGAAGGACTACACGTACTTTCCCTGTAAAGTTAAGTTTTGTTGAGAAATGTGTATAATGGCGCAATGGTGCTGATTGGCTTACGCTTTGCTAGTATTACTTTTACGCGGTGTAGGTAAGTCAGTCTCCACGCCGACCGTTTCTATAATGCCTACATTTGATAATAATGGTGCAGATCGTAAATGTATAGGGGCCTGTACCGCGCCTTGAAGATCGCGGAGTGCCATATTCACTGAATTCACAGTGCCTGTTGACAACGCTGAGTTTATTGGTGTCATGTTTTCCAAATCCTGGAACAATCTTTTGTTTAAGTTATCCAAATTACCAATATTTTGTTGTAGTGTTCTTTCAACTAGAGTTATTGTGTTGTTTAGGACACGCAAAACATCGTCCACATCCGAAACACTCGCCATTTAAACTAATTCAAACAACGCCAAAATCCCGCGAGATGTTAGTAGGGAGCTATTATTATCATGCGACTAATGTCCCTGACTTATTGATATCGATAAATAGCCATATTTATCCATATCGATAAATAAATTAACGATATCGATAATTCATTTTCCGATATCGCTAATTATTCGTTTCGGGACTCACATTATGTCGTTGAGATATCCTGTGACCAAGGTGGGCAAGATTTCTCTTAGTTCTTCACTTTTTTTTTCATTTATCTATTTTGTTGACTGGTGATTAACGCTGTGCTCAAGAATTTTCCCTTTATGTGAGGCCGGTCAGGTTTACGGTCCAATACCGGATTAAACCACCGACCTTTGCCAGGTAACTGAAAAACCCTTTGACATAAAATCGCAGCCGAAACAATGAAAACTGGATTGGAATACTCTGTCCCATTGGTCGGATTGGCCTGATGGTCGCAGGGAGCCAGCACTCAAGGCGACTGAGTCAGTGAGGTAGCTCTACAAGGCTCAGATTAATACCACGACAAATTACATGAGTTGTGCTTTAAAATGAATGCAGGCGAGTGAGTGAATCAAAACAAAGTTATGTCATTGCAGGCGGCAATGAGATTTATTTTGTGACATAAATGAAAATATTTTTGGATCGACTCATCATCATCTCATATATCATTACACCAGTTAGGCGATTGATGATTTCCTAAGTTTCTAATCTAGATCGGACTGACAGGGTACGAGGCGAAAATGCGGCGGTTTCCTTTGGACTCATATATATTGTCTAGGCGTCATAACATGTCATTAAAATGTTTTTGAGAATCAGAGGTACCTATTTCCAAATTTCTTTGAGATAAATCAAACTCTTTGGGGCGTCACTCAAAACTATTATATAAGTTTTCTGTGATAATGAATGATCTGTTCGATATTGGTGATTAAATTTGCAATTATTCGTAAACTCAACATATTAGGGTAAACCTACAGCTGATGGGGGATGTGACGGGCTCTCAGGACGGCTGGAGATCTTCCATAACAACTCGTGGATTGCAGCTTATTGCTGTGTGTAACAATTCTTTTGGGGAGCCAGAAATGCATACAGTTTGTTACCAAATTTCAAATGGAACAAGCAAGTAAGTGATATACATGTGTGTGCGACATCTGCATGGATTTTTTGTTGCAAATTAGATTCGTGTTTACATTGGTGTTTAACGCCGTGCTCAAAACTTTTCTTTACATACTGACAATCAGGTTTATAGGGAGGAGGGGGGGGGGGGACGGAGTGGACGGTAATAAACCACCGTCCTTCGACACGTTCTTGATAAATCCCCTGACTTATCCTGACATAGCGGCAGCCTAAACACCGTGAGCTGTATTCGAACGGGCGATCTCAGTGGTCAAGTGTTTAGACAATCTGAGCCTGTGCAAGTCTTGCACCTAAACTGTGAATCAGTTTTTAATTACTGGTATGGTAATAATATTTAACTATACGGAACTGCCACAAACGCTGGAACATTCCATGTTTCTAGTCTTGCCTCTGGACAGGGCTAAACGTCATCGACATTTTGTCAGGTATGTGGTCTGCTGTGCTGGTCCCCTCTGTGCTTTTTCTAATCGCGTCCAACAGCATGTATATATGTATGCTTTAGGTTATACGTCTTTCTTAACAATTTTTCAGCCATTTGGCGACGAGGAGTTATTAGGTGTGCGTTCGCGCACTGTGTCATCTTATGCCAGGATGAGTCCATTCAGCCAAAGTGCTGCCGCCGCTGAAGTATCATGCCGAAGACACCAGGCATAACACTCCATCCGTGAATTCATATTATACACCTTTGACACCGGGTCAACCAGTCATCTCTCGACTTTGAGGCGGACGGTCTAACCAGCCTTCCAACAGTTCCAAGAGCAAACTTCAACGCAATCCTAGCAGGCAAACAATTTGGAACCATGTGTAAAAATCACTAGAGCAAATGCATAAATACCAAGTTCTTAAACTCATATGTCTATTTCAGAGAGAGACGTTATGTGAACGGACTGAATGTCTTGCCCATTACACCATTGAGTAATATTTCCCTAGACGGCGTCAAGTGCCTGCCAGGCCAGGAGAGCTTACAGGAATGTTGCACAAACCCTGGGAACAACACAGGTGTGCCGCAAACAAATTCGTTCATCTGGCTTGCCGTGAATGTGCTTAGAACAGTCCCTCTGTAAGCCACAGCAGAAAAATATTGTTTACTGATGGCAATATAGCGTTGTGTTCATGGCCCTGTGAAGAAACGTCAGTTTCAAGTCTAATTTGTGTACTCCTTTTTTTCTGTAACAAATTCGTGTTTCTATATTGCTTTGGTTATTGTGTGGCTAAGAGGTAGTTCAAAAGCAGTTGTTGATGTTTATTTTACACAGTTTGGATCCGGCTTGTGTAGGCGGGAATTGTTGAGGGATCACACCCATTAAGCCTGTACATGCGTCTTTATGCGATGTTCTTAATTCCTTGTATTACTGAAGGCGAGAGCTACATCCGGGCTTCTGGTGGTATATCACGATCACCACTGGGGTACGGATCTGTAGTCTGTCAAGGAAGTTTGGGTACAATGAAGCAAGTTTAGCCTGTAAATCAGTGGGACTTTCGGGATGAGTCTGACTACAGAGTAATAATACAGAATTATCAGCTTAGAAGCAATGTCCTTGGTGAAACAAACACTGCGATAACCTTACATAAATCAGAGCATCGCCAGGAAGTGGATTGTAGAAGTAGTTCAGGTGTAGAGTAATTTGACAAAATCTTCTCGGAATAGAAAAGTCTGCTGAGTACTCATGGAGCAAAGTATTGACTGTAATACTAGCTGTAATACTAGAATCTGTTCATAGACGCACCATGATGACGTACTGATCATGGATGTTTACACATCCCTAGTCTTTATCGGTGATTATGTGTTCTTATCTTTTCACAGCAACCACTGAGAACTTTTCTCTCGAGCTCTCGGAAAATCCTGAGGCTGTAAATACAACACATTTGTCAATGGTAAAACCCTGGTCTTCCCTCATTCTTTTCATTTCATTCGTTTAATTTTTTAAAATGTAAGGAAATAGGATTTTCGGTTTTAAATAATCAACCTTTTAAAGTCAAAATAAATTATTTTCAAAAGAGAATGTTACTACGTGTATTGACCTTTTTTTTGATATCGTTGTTAAATTACTGAATTATCTCAAATAAATCTCACCCAGCTCCGAAGTGCTAGCATCCGATTGGATGAATCTTTCACCCAGTTATTCAGGGCTTTTCCCAGAAACAACAACTTGAAGCGCGGAAGCTGGAACTTGCCTTACTTATACCGACGGCAGAATGAACGGCAGCCGTGACAACAGAGTCCCATGAAGCAGTTTCCAATCATTCATGTTTGTGATTTAAATTGTTGTCAATGCATCATGATATCAACCAAGAATTCAACCAAGATAGAAAGAAGGTTGTGTTATCAGGATTTTTTTTACCAGTAAATCATTGGGACAGATACCCGGTTATAACGGCCTTGTTATCCCAGGTAACCAGTAAATCATGGAGAAAGATACCCGGTAATACCGCCCATTTGATCCCAAGTAACCAGTGAATGACGGCCAATTGAACCCAAGTAACCAGTCAGTGATGGTTATTTGATCCCAGGTAACCAGTCAGTGATGGCCATTTGATCCCACGTAACCAGTCAGTGATGGCCATTTGATCCCAGTTAACTAGTGAATGACGGCCATTTGATTCTAGGTTACCATAATATAATATCTCAATAATACTTGAGACAGTTAAATCTTTTATGTTTAGTATTTTTAAGTTGGCGTGCATGCATGGTTAAATATTCTAGTATTAATCAGGAAATATGTTTATATGTGTTATATATACTCACATTCCACTGTGCCTTTAACCTGCCAATATTGTGCAAAGTTACACTAAAATGGTCGGTACTTTTAGATGATGGTGAATCTATTCGTTTCATTTATTTATTTATTTGATTGGTGTTTTACCCTTATATTTCACTAATACGACGGCGGGAGGAAAGCGGGCACAGCCCGGGGGAAACCCACGATCATCCGCTGGCTGCTTGAAGACCTTCCCATGTACGTCCGGAGAGGAAGCCAGCATTGTTGGGAGGCTCCTGGGTGATTACGTTGCGTTAGCGCGCTAACCAACTGTGCCACGCAGGCCCCTATTCATTTTCAAACAATACATGTAAATGGTTGTTTATGTTAATGAGACAGTACATTTGTTTGGGTTCTGTCTTTGTAAATGAGGTTTTATATGCGTGTTTTCATTTTTCATTTGGCAACAGAATTATGAAAACATGCATAGACGTGAATGTTTTTGTCAGATGTATTTCACTCGTATATATATCCAGAATCTGTTCATGTCATAGAATATTTTACATTCACACTTTCAAAGATTACATTTTCTTACGTTCACAAATAACTGATTTTCGTTGTATTTTGGTGTGAGTATGCTGTAGAATAAATGCACTACATTGCCATCGTGGCGTAAAGGTGTTATGGTCGTTTTGTGTGTTTTCGTTTGAAGTAACAATATAACCTAGCTAGGTAACTCTATAAGCCCCGTAGTGAAGGTTACCATTCTGTCATGTACACCCACCGCCCATTGCCAGTCTGAATGTCTTATAAGTGAAATATTCTTGAGTACGCCATAAAACCAATCAAATAAATCAAGTAAATATATATCCAGATCACATTAATTGTAAATGCATGGTAAACAGTGTTCACAACATTGTTACTGTTATTTATTTAACTCGATTTGATACAAGAACACATTTTTAGAAAAGCTGAATTCCGATTGAAATATATCCATAGAAAAGATTTTTTTGCAGATATTTTATAAACGATTTTGGCTATCATTTATTTATATTAAGGTGAAATAATTAAGAACATTGAAGGGCAATAACTAAATATGGCAGAAGAAGAAACGGAACGGATGTTTGACATCTACGTACACACGATGGAAATTACACAAAGAAATATTTAGAATATAAATAGTACAAAATTTAAAAAAACAACATACAAAACAGAAAGCTTGTAAATCAGAATTGAAACATTTAAATGGGTTTCCCTGAAAAGAGTAATAATAGGTATATTTCCCATAACTGTTTTCTCTAAAGCACAAAGTTATGTGAATACAGGGAAACAACCTTAAAGGAAAAGAAAACAATAGTAACATAACGTAACATAGTAACGACATTGTACGTCTGATTCGAAAATATTCTACCACAAAATAAGGATAATGTTCACGATCTCAAACTAATACCACTAGCGAGAAATTCTCAGTCTTGGAAAGTTCCGGGAGCAGCCACTATATCAGTAGGCATGAGCTCTGTAATGCCCCAGGTAAATCCAACGAGGTCGTCCTGAATACAAAAAGCAGCCGATCTGAGATGTCGTTCATATGAATGGGAAATGAGCCAATATGACTGAAACATGATGGTCTACATACGGATCTCTTATAGGTTAGTAGTATAATATTTCCAAAAACAACTTCATTTCTGATCATTAGAAAACCGCGTTTCCGACAAGCTCTTTTTTTGTTATTAATACACAGATGCAATCCTTGAGTTATGTTTTTCTATGTGCTAACTGTGAAGTTACTCTTATGTGGAGAGAGCAGTATTGCTGTATAAATATAATCAATTCACCACACGTCAGCTGGTCTCGCATTAAAATTACTTATCTGGTATCAACTTGGGGACCATGCTCTTCTCCACTACCAAGACAACGTAACAGAATTATCTCGGTCATAACAACTTCTTTGGGCTACCATATCAACATGAACGAGGAAGGGGTAATATAAATATGTAAATATATGGAAACGTAATTTACTTAACAGCGCCAAGATGTCTGTATCCTTCCCCCTTCGGATATCGCTACAGCGTTGGTGTTGTTCGAAAACCGTGTAATGTCTCATTTATAAGCTAGAGATCTTACAGTCGAAGATATGAGGCCACTTTCGCAAAATTTCATATTATAAAGTCATATTTGTCGTAAACATGTATGTTGTACCAAGCCAACGTGATTTACGTGAAACTTTTGAAAAACTGGTTTATGTTTTGTGAAAGTGGGTCTTAGTTTGCCTGCTCGGAAACAAATGCGATGGGCACAACTAAAATATTTGAAGTGAATTATGGTCCGTTCCTTATGACGGGGCTTTAAGACCAGAAGGAAGTAATGGAAAGTTTATGTAATCATTTATTCCATTGTTCCATTACTCAAGAAATTTTCCCCTTATGCAACGACGGTCAGTTTTACGGGCGGAGACAATCGGAGGGCCCATAGGTATACCACTAATCTTTGATAACTTACTGATGAACTTTCACACGTGTAACGTACAGATATGCACACCATATTGGCGGAAGACAAGTTGTTTTCAGCAATGGCTACACTACGCAAACAGCCACACGAGCGTCGTCAACTGCACCAAGGCCCCAAAAACATTGAGCGTGGGGGTTTGAACTCGTACCTCGTGTGTCATAGCAATTGTAAACAAGCACCACATGAAGAATGTAAGTAAAACAAATACTTATAATTGCAAACATACACGTAAATATCAGTATTCAAAAAGTTAATGCGCACGGTGTTTTTACACAAAAACTGTTCATATGTCGTAACTCAAGGAAACGATTACGTATCTAGGCTATCAAGCATGATCATCGACAGAAAGTACAGGTCACACCGACCTACATATTGCGAAATACAACCAAGGTGTGTTGAAAAGGGTGGTATTTGAACAGGTATTTGCACATGACAAAGGATACATTAACGTTGATTACCACATCTACACGAGTTACAAGCCTTTGTGTTCATCATACACGTAGCTTACCTCAAGAACTACAGAAGACATACGGTAGCGCACAGACCACCAAAAATACAAGTGGACTGTGTGCATTGCAAACTGCTATATCTTTCCCCCTTTCTATATGTACCTCTAAAGGTGTGACAGGGCTGTAGTCAAGCTGGGCTGGCCAGGCATTGGGATGTTGGTGAGTTGTCAACGGCCGTGCGGATCAATGTTTGTATCTAGGTCACTCGCACGCGCGAACTGAACCACAGGTAACACACATATGGGGTGTCATGGCGGCTGGCGGAGCAGAAGAAAGACGGGTTTAGAGACAGAGGTTATGTATCAGAACGGTTATATGTGAATGACTACACAACATTCACGATCAGGTGATCCCTGATACCGTGTCACAAGTCAAACTGTAGGACCTGTCCGTCTACCACGTTAAAGTGTGGAGTCCAGACAATGATTATCAACCTGACAACCGGGTTTCTTTTGAAAGCCACATGTGAGTATATACACACACTACACGTCAAAAAACCATATAGCTAAAAGCCATGTGTGAGTTACACTACATACACTACACGTCAAAGAACCATATAGCTATAAGCCATGTGTAAGTATACACATCCAAAACTCGTCCACGAGCCATAACTAAAGGCCATGTATAAGTATACACATCCTCTACACGTCAAAGAACCAATGAGCTAAAGCCATGTGTAAGTATACACATCCAGAACACGTCAAAGAACAATCGCCAAAAGCCACGTGAAAGTATACACATCCACAACACGTCAACGGGCCATAACTATAGGCCATGTGTAAGTATACACATCCTCTACACGTCAAAGAACCATATAGCTAAAAACCGTCTGTACGTATGCACATCCACAACACGTCAACGGGCCATCATCTGGTTGTGCATGAACTTTTCTCATTCATTTACTGCTTGGTCTCAGTTTTAGCTGGAAGCGTAGAAATGCCTGTGTAAACAGAGAAAATATCAGAGTTTCACATATCTAAAACTGGACACCCAACACTGGCTTGAACGGAATACTTCAAAAGGTTCCGAAATCCGTCAAAGTCAAGATTTACGAAGGAATTCACGTTTTCAAGAGGAAAATTCTATCATTACAAAAGTATGACACCTGAAACAAAAATTCAGCTTTCGTTTTTTGTAACAAATACATAAGTAACTGAACAATTACGCAGTAAGTGAAGAAAATTTGCGTTGGTAGGCCTATTAATTGTCAATTGATAATTTTACTTGTGTTCTTAGAACTTGTTCTTAAGGTCAGAGGTTATAGCATGATCCTCGGAATGTCTGACGTTAATTTTTTTTAATTCATATTTTATAATTTTATTATATTTGACACATGAAAGTAGAACCTCAACGCTAAAGCTTCTAAACTGCACGTAGATGGTTTGATGTCTCCAGAATCGATTTTCATCGTTTAAAACATCGAAGGGAAGAAAAAATGTAGAATTTGGTGATCGAACATCAGAAAATGTACTCCACTTCGATCGAGCCACCGTTCATCTTGTTACGCCAGGGCGGTATATTCGCTGCTGGCATGTGAGCATGTTCTATGCGTTCCATACAGACCACAGGAGACAATCACTATACTCTTACAGCAAATTCCAGATTATTCCATGCCCAAGAGTGGCTTGTGATTGCAGTAACACATAGTACATGTAGGATAATGTATATATGGCCCAAATGCCACAGACTGAGAAAATATGGACCAGATCTCCTCAAAAACACCATTTCGTCACGGGGCACTCGCATCAGACGAGCTAGTTCAGACATGCCTACTGAAAGAAAAGCCAAACGAAAAAGAAAAGAAATCCGGATTTTCTCTCCAGGAATGCAGAGGTTTAGTTACTTACTTGTTTGAAGCAGCAGGTTGTGAATACGAACTATAGGGAGCTGTTCGCCTTTGCTCAACAATGTCCACGAGTCTACAGGGTAGTTTTTCAGCTCAGACCACATCTCGCCTACAGACCCCTGTGCGCGCAATACTCCACAACATGCCGTACATGTGCTGTTTTCATTCAATATAACTCAAACCATATTTATTTTGTTCGTGATACTTTTTAAACCATGAAAGATCAGTTAGATTCTTCACAGGGTGTTGAGCGACAGACTCTTCCCGTCACTGGAACTCACGATCTGCTGGCCCGACTGCATGGATTCTGGTGTAGCAGCCGGTATCGCTCGACTTGGATGTGGGCTGCGAACCCATGCCAAATTCAACTCGGGGACAACCATAATTCCATGGATGTCCAATTCGTGTCAGCTCCTCGGGTCGACAATATATAAGTCGTTTACACGCTAACATAGCATAAATATTGTGTCTGGTGTTACGACCCAAACTGTCTGTATTATAAAGAGATGGCTTGTTTGAAATACACGACAGTTTAGCCGCACAAAAAGTAACCAAAACCAGCAGATTTTATTTTTCAACAATTTATTAGGTTTAACAAGAACAGACAACAAGACTTATACAAATACTAAAGTACTTAAGTTTTACAAGAAATGATAGCAGTATCTATACAAATACTAAAGTACTTACATGTACAAACCGACTCATATACTCAACAACGCTTAAAAAATGCACAGAGGCAATATTCACAAGAGGGAAAATCCACAGTATAACTGAGTGTATGACGAAATACACACAAAATTCCACAGACAGGTTCCGTGTACTAATAAACATTGTGTACACAAGAGCACAAATTAAATATACAAGTTTAGACTGAACAAGTGCTCGGTGGAGATATGATATAACAAAGCCAGAGGGTATAAAGACACCAAAATTCAGCACAAAAGGCCTACTAAAGTAACACACAGCGAAAGCATCCAAAACTCTCAATAATTCTCCTTTCTCCTCCTTTGACTGGTGGAATTTTCTAGAATAAGAAAATTCTTGTACACTTGTTGTAAACAAACAGGCCCCGAACTGAGCGTATTCTGGAACATTCTAAGGCAGAGGCAGACAGCAGGCCCTGAACTCAGCATATGTAAACAGTGGCAAGCTAAATTTAGAAGCTGACGGCAGTTGTTCACATAACACTGGGGTCGTTGGCGATCTCATTTAAACTTATCTGAAAACTGCTGAATACTTCTTCTTCCAGGTAACTATCTCCGTTACAAACATTTGCTTACAATTTACACAGGTTCTGGCTTCCCAGCATATGCCTCATTTGGGATTCAACGCTCACTGTTAGTGATAATTGCACAATTTCTGACCCTCTCTTTGTTACTTGTCAGTTTTCCAATCCAGTGCTGACTCTCAGTGATAATGACACACGCTTTGGCTTCCCGGTAGTTACTCCCCTTATTTGCCTTTCATCTCCACGAGATGGCTTAAAAATCGTCGATATGCCCGTTAAGCCACAATCATTCATCCATTCATTCATTATTGTTTCAGTGCTCACAGTTTCTGGATTCTCGATATTTACTCTCGTCATTTGTGTTTCAGTGCTAACCCTCAGTGGTAATGGTACAGGTTTTGGCTTCCTAGAATACAAAGGCCAGAACTTACAGGTATCTCAGAGCTCGGCCCTGCTCAAAACCAACCACCTGTACAAGATCTGTTTAAACTTGGACTTCAGGTGAGTTGTGAGGTTAGCTAAAACATGTGTAAATATGTAATATGGCTTAAAATGGCTGGTTCAGATTACAGATAACATCCCAAATGAGCCGATGCCTACACCCTGGATAATTTAGCAAGTACTTGGTCTTCTAATGATGCAGATTGTTCATATATTTTCCCCTCAAAGCACAAGGAAAAATATTTACTTAAGCACAAATAGCTTAACGAAGTATTAAGTCACCCGGGGCAATCGACAGCCGAGCGATCTGGACTGACCACTGCCACTGAGCAATGAGGTCGCGAGTTCATAACCTGCTCTTGCTGATTCGGCTGTGGCCCCACCAGAATTACTAATAGTAGCCATACAAGTGAAATATACCTCATTACGGGATAAAACACCAGCTGAAACGAATTAATTATTATCAATTTGCATAGATAGTATGACCCTGATTGATTTATTTGTTTCTTGTTTTAAAACGAATTAATTATTATCAATTTGCATAGATAACATATGACCCTGATTGATTTATTTGTTTGGTGTTTTAAAACGAATTAATTATTATCAATTTGCGTAGATAACACATGACCCTGATTGATTTATTTGTTTGGTGTTTTGTGCCGTACTGAAGAATATTTCACTTATACGACGGCGGCCAAGCAGCATTATTGTGGGGTGAAACCGGGCAGAACACTAAAAGCCGAACATGGTCATAGTCTAACGATTTCATTGTACTATTTCAGAGGTTATCCACTGTTCAAGCTGCTGATTCGAAGCAGCACGACAGAGACAGTATACCGTGTGGATCGCTGTAGTCACTCCTGCTACGACCTATACCTGGAATGCAATGTCGGTACGTATATGTCAAGGGAGGAGCGGTAGATTATACACGGTTGTATAGCACTAGCTGTCATTGAGTACCACTTCAGTATTAACCATATTTACAATGGTACTAAGTGAAACTCGACAGAAAACCGACCAAACTACATGAATTGGGCACCCAGTGCTTCCTTACATACATTTCAAACAATATCTCTTCATAACACCGCCTGTTTAAGCCAGAAGCTCGAAACCTGCATAAAATATAAAAGCTAAACTCAAAAGGTATCAGCCAATGAGAAAAGGATTGTTGTCGATTGTATCTACAGAATTCAGGGATACCATAAATACACCACTTCATATTGCAAATATGAACGCTCTAAAAGTTTAGGTCAGATATAAAAGCTCTCTTGAATTTTTTGTCTTCAATTCTTGTCTTCTTTGCGTCTGAAAAAACAGCAGAGGCCAAGTTTGTGTCTATTCTTAGATTGTCACACTATCCCAGATATCGTCTTTATAATGCAGTGAACAAAGCCATCAAGTAGACAACTTGGAATATCGGTTTTCTTGAGCTTCTTAGAGCCGATGAAAAAGCAGAAAATTCGTCACAAAAATATTAGCAATAACCTTGCTACACTTATTTACATATTTTTCTCTTCCCATCACACGTTTCAGAGTTTCCATATCGTCTAGATGAAAGTGGTGACATCAGACTGTTTTTTGAGGCACAGTGGTCAGCTCTGTGCTTTAACACAGCTTTGACCTTTGAACAGGCTTCAGAGTTCTGTGAGAAATTCAACTTACCCAGGTAAGAAAATTTAATGTAACACTTAATGTATTTTAAATTTACGAACAAGGTAATGACAGCAGTTAATGTTTTAAGTTCCCTCACTTTACCCCTTGTCTTAATATATGTATATTATCACACTACCATGTATTACTCAGTTTTTAACAACAATTTGGTTTTCACCTCTATACAATGTACATTGGCATATTTATGATTTGTTGAATATATTCTTTTTGGTCCTGTTTTCTAATTCGTAATAAGTTCACTTTAACAGTACTTCTGTAGTGGAGGATAGTGACTGATACATTGTGTAACCATTAACTATCCGCTCTTAATTCGACAATTGATCCTCATTAGGTTGTTAATTATTTCTTTCGGTCGAGTATGTAATTTGTAATTTTCGTGGATGATGCAGTAGCTTAGGCTTTATGCCTGTCCAACACCACTTTATGTTTCTGCAGTTATAGTGTTGAAGTCCTTCGTGGAAGTTTCGGAACGTATCAAAACTCCTGGAAGATAGGCGATAGCTGTTCAAGTAAAATTTTCAATAATTGTACATCTATACGGCGACTAACAACAAATGCGTGCACCGCTGGAACTCTGGCTGCTATCAAGTGTAAAATGCCAGGTAGGTGAACAAATCATCTGACAAATTCGTAACTCCAACAAGAGGACATAACCAATGTTTACACTGAGACACTTACTTCAATGCATGGTGTACCATTTCCCTCGCAATAATGATTCGGATCCAAGTTGAATTGACCGTTGTTTACTTGTAATATATTATATAATATTTTACCGATTTGCCCACAACACGTCATCGCCTAGGGTTAGAGTAATAAATGATAGACTACACACCTCAAGTCCGAATTGCTTCAGGAGGGAAAGGTACAGTCAGTCAACTCATTCAGCTAAAGACTATCTCTGACTGCTGCCAATGGGCAATGGACAAATGAGGTTACGTGCTCAATCGCCGAAAAAAATTAGGTTAGGATGCTTTCCAAGTGTCACATGTCAAAGATAGATCTCTGTCCGTCGAGATTTTTGTTTGCCCTTAACCTGACCACCATTGCCTAAGTATTCTTGGCTATATGGTATGGAAACGTATGTTAATCTATCCATATGTGATAATACCCACGCTAAGAAGAACATACAACCTAGGCGTCTCTTTAGAAATATAGATGAACTACATTTATGTATAAATGTAACATTTATAACCAAAAATAAAGTATGCAAATGTTGTTTGAGTAAAGCTCCAGAGTTTCGATTGCTGGACTGGGGTGAAACTCGTCACAGAGGCACATTAGAGGTGAAAGTTGGCGAAACATGGAATCAAGTCTGTTCAAAGGGATTTACATTAGATGATGCGAGAGTAGCCTGTCGGACCTTGGGATACCCTAGGTGAGTATGCAGTATTGCACTCTGGAATTTCGGGAGCTTAAATGTGTTCAAGTAAGATAAAAGATAACCGTCAAGGCGCTTTGGTAGCCTATTTTAAATTTTTTTTATCGCAGCTGTCTGAAAGTTGGCAGAAAATATCGCATGAATGTTATTATTTTCGGTTTTTAAGTTTGTTCTTCTGGGCCACTTAGTTTGACGGCCACGATGGATCTTGGGTTAAACCTCTTCTCAAGATTTGGTCATTGGTCAAATATCTGACGTCATAAAGTTTACAATTTTTGTACAGTTTCGATGTGTTCCGATAACTGGAGATGTAGTTAAAAACTAATTTTAGTGTTTTGAAGTTACGTCATCTCAACGGCCTGTAAATCGAAATCTATGAGCGGTAGAAATTTGTAATTTGCACGAAATTGTAGCCTGAGATATGCTATTTTCGTTGGAGTTGAATCCTTTTAAGCTGTTATTAATGGTTTTCTCATTTCAAGTTCTTAAATGACATCACTCAATTTCAGAAATAGAAATTTAAGCCCATTCATTAACCTAGACTTTTTGGGAAGCTAGACAATTATATGCTCTTAACACTCTAGTTAGGTTGTTGAAACCACATCACAAGATTTCTCTCTTGACTTCATCCTATGAAGGGTAGATTCCCCTGAAGTGGAAAGCTACACATCCGATCACTGTCTGTAGAACATTTCATTCGTCAGTAAAATGTAAATTACAAATTACATGTAAGCTAATTAATTATTTATTTATTGCCTGTCATGCTGGTCTATACTTTTGCATGCATCATAAACGCCTTCTTTTGTTCTCATAGTTCGGACGCAAATTATCACCGCAGAAAATATAGTCTTTCCCGGTTTACTCGTTATTCGGGTCAGTTCAGGTGCACCGGAAGTGAAGCATCTCTCACAGACTGCCCAGGACTTGAGGAGGACTATAAATATTGCTATTCTGCATACGTGACGGATATCTCATGTACTGAAGGTGGGTGTTCACCCGTTGGATTTTAGCTGTGAGAATTTGAAGAACAATTTCTATGCTATTAAAAATAAATAAATAAATAAATAAATAAATAAGTAAACGCGTGATAGCTAAACCGCGGTCCGACTTAAAGTTATTTTCTAATTGATAGTTATAGTCTGTTTGTATAAATTGTTGCCTATATTCAGCTATCAGTCATAGTCGCTACCAAAGCTGCGTTTCTTCAGTGACACGTTCTACACATCGATATGTTGGACATCCACTGTACTGCAAACAACATACAGTTTGAATACTTTTCTAATTCACGATGTTAAACACTTTAAGGTTGATTTCGACAAGAAAACTTCATTGCCTTGGGTGATGTCATAATTATTCAATCACAGAGCTAGGTCTATTGATTGATATTTTAAAAATATATCCTGTCAAGCAGTGACTTATTACACAAATGATTTGTGTAAGATGAAGGCAGTTTGAAAATTAGAACAATGTGAGGATGTACAGTAAACATTTAATCTAGCGTTTCATCTTGATGATCTTACAAGCAAGTGTAAATGTACTCATCTGATGTTTCCACACTCATATTGTGTCCGCAGCACAAGAAGGTAAATTACGCCTTACTGGGGGATATGACGGACTGTCAGGACGACTAGAGGTTTTCCATAACAACACCTGGGGACCAGTCTGTAACAATAGCTTTGGGGAACCGGAGATCAGCACAGCCTGTAACCAGATCTCCAGTGGACGTGCTAAGTAAGCGTTTGTGCCAAAATCGGTTAACAGACAGGCTAGCGTAACAGATAATCAGTATTATTTATCCTAACCTCCACAATATTTAACTTTCAACTATTCTTCTTATAACGTTGAAATCCTGAGAACGATAAAAGGTGTTTGTAAAATGTATTCGGATTTTCACTGCTTATGTGAGCTTGAAAGAGTATTGTATCGAGCTTCTTAAAAGGTTGGAAGGTCAAATCATAGAAAATTGTTCTCGCTCAGGGTTTCGTGTTGTCTAGCACTCAGCACTCAGTTAAGTGAATGTTAAAGATTAGATGCCCAGGTTAAAAAATGTCTCTGTTAATTATTGGTAAACTTCGACTATATTTTGACATTAATGAAAGTATTATTATTCCACAGGAAAGGAAAACATATCCGTGGTGTAGGAGTATTGCCTCATTTAACCGCCAGTGATATCATGCTGAACGGATTAGACTGTGCATGGATTCAGAGTCGATTACTGGACTGCCCGCACTATATATGGGGAATAGACACCTGCCACACCAGCGTAGTCTACTTGTCATGTAGTAAGCCTAAGAGCATGATTTAAGTAACAGAGACATTGGGCGATGTGAAAAGTAAAGTTACACGAATCCCTTTCAGTAATTGAATTCTTAAGCCTCGTTTAAACTTAGGCCGAACCGTTACGACATAAGATTCACATTGCATTGTGTAGCAAGAACACGCCGAGAAACGTTTGGGAAGATCCGTAAATGATTCGGAATTGATTTGCGAAAAGGGCGAATAAGTTACAAAAACATCGGGACCATTCTTTTTCTTTCGAAATTACTTCGTAAGTCTGTCGTATTTATTCGTATGTATGTATTCTGCATTAATCGTCTGATTTTGAGAACCGGTACGACATAGCAATGCTTTCGGGATGATCCCGTTACCTTTACGATTGCAACAGACAGCTTCGCGAATATTTACGAAGCTTTTACGAATACTTGCTAATCATTACACACTTACGCCCAGTTACAAAATTTTGGTTTGAAATTTTCGCCTACATGGAAAATATAACACGAATTCATTACGAACACTCACGAATCAATATGATAGAACACGAATGCAAACACGATTACATCACGTCGCCAGTTTGTAATGGTTCGGCAAAAAATTCGCTATGTGTGAACGGGGCTTTACGCAATTCAAAATTGTATTTCAACAAAACAGTTCAGGTCAAAGGTCTGATCATCAAACAAAAAAGAACGTTATTTCCTGACCACTGTGCCTATTGTGTCCAGATTTGATTTTCATTTTCAATACCCTATTATATATTTCCATATGATCAATATATTCTCGTCCTGTTAGAATCGATTTTTAGACTACATTCCGAGTAAGCACCATGATAGGCACCGTCTTTTGACCATCACGAGAAAATGATGCCATTGGGATGTCTTGAATTCTGTTTGCTTTCTTACACCCAAGTTTGACTGGTTTGCAGCGGAGGAGCGGAACTTGTTTCGCCTTGTGGACGGGGATGGTTCATATGGTCGACTTGAGGTGTATCATGACAGTCAGTGGGGAACAATCTGTAAGAAAACTATTGGGGAGAACGAGGCAAAGGCTGCTTGTGAAACACTCGGGTTAAGCAAGTAAGCCGCGTGCAAGTCAAGCGCTGTGTAATGATAATTACTTACCAGAAAAGAATTTGCATCAGAAATAATTAGAAAGCTTATAGGCAAAGAAAACACTAAAATAAGTATATATCCGATAAAGGCCATTAAACACGCTGCAGGAAAATAGTTCGATTTATTTTTTAAGAATTTTTCCAGTGGAATAAAATGGTTTTAAAACATCAGATTCTGTTGTAGTCTGTAGTGTCCCAGTGAAATAGTTTGTTTCAAGGTTCATGTGGTGAATGCATTCATAGGTCTACATGCATATCCATGTAGAACGATGAAATCTAGCTGTCTCTGTGTGTTACGTGACAAAAACCTGATGTGACGTCACTGGTCCCAATATGTTCTGAACAGATCCAAATACATTAAATGAGCTGAAAGAGATAAATTCAACTCATTTTGTGCACAGTTCTTAATGAACTTTCATCTGACATTTACTTCACTTTTTCTTGCCTGTAACTCAAAGCTACGTTATGTGTATTAAACAGGAAAATAAGCCTGTTAACTACTCTGTCCAGCGTTCAGTTAATAATAATATAATATTTTCCTTATTTTACAGTTTATTAGCAAGGGTTGGGACATCTGGTCCGGGTCAAAGATCGACTCGAATCTGGCTGGACAAACTGATTTGTGAAAGCGGCACTAAACATCTGAAGAACTGTGTGCTTGGGACATGGGGCGAAGTAGCCTCCGAATGTTCCAATGAAATGGACCTTGTGATATATTGTGAACAACTAGGTATAACTGTTTGCTGTCTTGAAAGTTTTACTGTAAACATTTTCACATCTGTGAAATGTAGATTTCATTGCGTCAGAATTGTGAAATTTGGGACAAAACCCGCCATTTCATTTCGAAACAAGTTTCCCGACCAGAGCAAAAATTAAGTTTAAACTCTCATTTGTATATTGCGAATAACCGAAGGACGGCAAACAAACAAACAAACACACTGACGCTGGAAAAGGCTGGATAATCCGCTGCAACCCTGCACAATTAAATAATATCTCCATATTTAATATCCGTTTTATCTGTCTGACGATGTTATTATAAGCTTTACTGAAAATGTCTTTACTCCGGCTAGGCCACGTTTGAGTTCAGAAGTCAAAACCATATTGTCCAGCAGTCAAGCTTTGAATCAACATCTCCATCAAGTCACAACTGCTACCCCATTTTCGACTTTATAACGACCACAGTGTCATGATATTTTTTAATATTCAGATAAAAGCAAATCAGCCTTTTACATCCATGGAGACCCAAGCTATACAAATGAAATCGGAATCGTTGCGTTCAGCTATTATAGCACAGACTTCTCTGTGAGAGGAGACGTGTGTATGGAAGCCCCCTCAGATGATATTGCTGTGGTTGCCTGTAGAACTTTGGGACTCCCAACGTAAGCATGTTATATATTAATCAGTGGGCAAAACATTCCACTGGCTTAGCTATATCTAAAAGGTCTTTCCTCTTTTGTAAATATCAGTCATAACTGAACTTTTGAGGCGTGCACATATTTTGTGTGTAATTACGAAGCGAACAAAGATTCTTTCCTGGCTTGGAGGGCATTTGCTGCTAGAGTTTTTGTTTGTCTACCATATGCATTTTGTTGCCTGCGCAAGAATATCCTAGTTGCCCGAATATTTGCTAAACAGTTTCAGGACATTTACAGTATAATGTAGCGTTAAACAAATAATTGCTTGCGTGTAATGGTCAGTATATTGTCATGTGGTTATGATCGTCATTGAATTGATATTCATGATCTAAACATTTTCAGAAGTGACTATCACTGTGCTTAAATTGATACATGTATGAATAAAAATATGTATCATCTAAACGGTTGGAAATATATCAAACTTATCCTGGTGCCACTTTTAACACCATATTAGATTGAAATTATTAAACCTGCAATGCTGTGCTGTTCAACCAATGCTACTTATTTCAGAAAACATGCGACCCTGCTTTCGGAAACTGTTTTCCCGCGTATAAACACTGAGTCATCTTTGAATGGTGTCAAATGCAATGGCCAGGAAATGCACTTACTGAACTGCCAGTTTTCGTCCATGAAGCAAGTAACATCTTGCAAAGGTCAAAACAAGTTGGTTGTGGCATGTGGTAAGAAAATCAAGTATATTTTTTTTCAAGCGGACTCTTTCTTTATCTGCCTGAAAGCAATCCTTCTCCGGAGAGACTTGTTAAACCTATGCAAGCGTCCAACAATTTAATTCCTCTCCTTAGAAACACTCAAGGTCTGTCAGCAACCTGCGGATGGTCGTGAGTTTCCCCCGGGCTGTGCAGCCGTCGTATAAGTAAAATATTCTTGAGTATGGCGTAAAACACCAATCAAATAAATAAATAAATAAATAAATAAATAAAATAGAAACACTCAAGGTAGTCGATTGGAAGTAAAAGTGATGTATGATACGACAAAGGGCTTTACAGAGTGGCTGAAGATACTGTTACATCAGTACATAATAAAGCCACTGTACAGAAGTCATTACTAACAGAAGTTCAAGAAGGGAAGACATTAGAAAATTATGAAGTTATTCTGTAAGGCACACAAGGACAACTTATAACATTGGTAATTTGCGTCTAGTAATTAATTTATAAATGATAAGATGATGATTTTTTTTACTCTTTTCACGACCGTTTTACCACGTTAAAAACGTTAAAAGGCGTACTTTCCCTCAGATTTCCATATCATTTTTTATTAAATGTGATAAAAATGCACTGTTTAGAGCAATTCTGGACAAGTGAATAATAAATTACAAGTACTGTCATTGTACTGTTTTTTTAAGGGCGTCTAAGTTGCCATAATTAAACAGTCATAATAAAACTCTAAGATAAAGTGACAAGGAACCAGATTTCACAGGTTTTTATCAATTATCACAATGTTGTCCTTACTCTAGCTTTACTCTGTATGTTGTAGTCTTTTCTACTGTAAATACGTCGTAAAATATTGCCGTTGCCAGTACCGTAATTTAAATGCATTCGTATGTTGACTAGGTTTATCCCTTCTGCCCGACTACACTCTCAGACTGGTGAATGAATACTCCACCACATCCGGCAGATTACAGGTTCTAATGCATGGAGTTTGGGGTTCAGTCTGTGAAAATGGATTTGATTCAAAATCAGCCGAGGTCGCCTGTCGTAAACTGGGATTATCAACGTAAGTAAACGGACGACAACATTTACAACTATCCTTGCATCGAATTTTTTTCGCCCGTAACAACCATTAAAATCCATGCCTTGATAAGTTATGATGGGGGGCAGCAAACCACAAACAGCCGACTTGCATGTATGTGCCATCGTGTGAAGTATTGAAAATAGAGCACGGCCACAATGCTGCGCAACTTTGATATGAATCACATCGAGTCCTAAACTGTAGGTTTCCACACTTCATCCCGGCTTTCTTCATCCTCGGTTGTGTTTGTTAGTGTAGCGATTTGCTAGAGATATTAATCTAACGTTTAGTTAACCAAGCGGAAGACATCTATCCAGGATTTTTTCCGTTCAGATCAAAACCTAGCGTGGTCTTTACCCAAGAGAGCGACAAGAAATGGGCGGCGTGGCTGTCGGACGTATCATGTGAGGGATGGGAGGCGGGGCTACATGATTGTTCAGTGTCTCTGTCCCCTCGCTCCTGTCCAAATAATGGCAAAGCAGTGTCAATCAAGTGTCCCACCTATATTTATGTCAGTAAGTGAACCAGATTTGAACACTGTACGTTAGGGCTTGTCTTTCTTACGGAACGTCCCACTAGATCTGGTAGAAATGTAATTGTGTGACGGTGATGAATTCCTTAATCCGAGGGTGATCCAGAACGACAACGTCATTACATGGACATTCAGAATCACGATCATAAGATTAGAATTTTTCTAATTAAACTATTAAACTAAGGCAAAATTGGTAAACAAAAGTAAAAATTCAAATATTTTCTGTAAATATTACAGATGAGATAAGATTATAAGATACCATATCCCAATTTTACCGTTAACAATAATAAGATTTCATGCACTATATCAATTTCTGGTTTTAATTGCAGTTCCAGTCAAGGCTGTTATAGGTGGCATATCAGCAGGTCTCCTAGTCATTGGCGGAATTATAGCTCTTGTGTGTTGTATCGTTAAGCGACGCCGGAGATCCCGTCCACCAACTCAGACCAGTAGGTTTGGATTGTAGATAGTGAATGTGTAACACCTATTAAACAATGTGACACATTTTTACCGACAAAGACTCTCTTAGGCTATATGCCATTACCTGATTTCCTGTAAACTTGATGCATTTTAAATTGTGCACCCAGAAAAAAAGGATTAATTTTTATTATGGATCTATTACGTTGATAAATATGGACACAAAAATGTTTGGGACAATGCACTTACTTTGAAGTCTGAACAGCCACCACGAGCCACAGTTTTAGCTGCATACTCGTTCTTAGTCATCACTACCATGGTTATTTACAGTACACTTTGTCAGGCGAATGGAGTACTCCGTTCATCGATAAAATTGTTTTAAATTGTTTATACAAAAGTTTTTCTTATCATGTAACATGGTTGGGATTAACGCGGTCTTTATAAAATACAGCTTTGGCTTTGCAGGCAACATAATGAAAGGTTTTGTAACTGATTAAGTGTGTTTGTTTTTTAACAGCGGACAATAACTTTTCTTTGGCCAGTCCCTCGATGGTGCCCATCGATCCGTCCGCACCCCCAGAATACCTGGACGTTGGAAATACAACAGACCTGCAAATGGTAGGAGCCAGGCGATCTGATTGCCATTCCTCTAATTGGGGCAAGTTTTCTAAATATCAAAAAACAGGATTTTCGGCCCCAAATCATGCTTGTAGATTGCCTTAAAAGTGAAATGGTAAGAACTGGGCGTTCTTGCATTCTTCGTACTGTTTTTTTTTCGAAATATAATAAACAGAAGGATTTTCGGCCTCAAGCCAAGCCAAAGGGAATGTTCTAAAATATTTTGTATTGCGAGGTTAAATGACTAAATTATCTTTAATGAAGTCTGGCAACAATTACATTTAGGTCAATGCTATTTACATGCCCACTGATTTTTGATTTGCAGACATCTAGCTCCGAAGCACTACCATCCGATTGGATGAAACCTCCTCCCAGTTATTCAGAGCTTTTTCCGGAAACGACGGCTTGAAGAGCGAGGTTGTTGGTGGGAGAAGACAGGTGAAAACTATTACTTATGGTGATAAATAATAATGAACAAGCTGTGATAGCAGAGTCCCTGCCATCTTCAGTCATCCATGTTTGTTATTTGTTGATGACACCGTTCATAATAAACTGGAATTTCAAGTTTTTCACAGTTAAGCGCCGAATGACCACTATTTGATCCCAGGTAACCTGTGAATGACCGCCTTTTCGTCCCAGGTAACCGGTGAATAACAGCCTTTTGGTCCCAGGTAACCGGTGAATGGCGGTTGTTTAACACCGTAGAGAGTGTATATTTTAAGACTCCGTCTAACACACAATACGTAGTCAATAATTAAGTATAATGAAATGAGTTAAATTTTTTCAACAAAATGTATGGGTGATTACAGATAATTTCAATGATGTGAGGGCCAGGAATTCACATCAGAGGTGAGAAGATTAACAGCTTTACCTATTGTTCGGTTAAAGAAATCTTTGTCTTGTGCTAATATTTCGTAAGTGATACAGGTGCATGTAGTCATACGTGGTATATAATATGGTCTACAATAGTTGTGTTTGAGTGTATTTGTGAATTGTTTTGGAATATATTCACCTGACCCCGTTGACTGAGGCAAATAGTAACACCTGCGACATATATATTGTTTGTATGTTTTTTCTCGTTCAAATGGCAATGTAGCAATACAATGACAGTAGCCTTTTTAATGTGTGTGTGTGGTGGTGGGGGGTGGGGGGTGGGGGTGGGGTGGGGGGTCTGTATTTCTGAATGGTGCTTTACGTATGTGTTTTAAATTTATCGCTTGGCAAAAGTATCGTGTGTTGTCCTGTGTATTTGTCTTATATATCCAGAAATTATCTTAAATATTTTTACACGTATACTTTCAGAAGATATACATACTTTTCCCGTTTACATTGCACGACAATAATTTTCTATTGTATTTTATGAAAATGTTGTAGAATAAATGCTAATGATTTACAAGTGTCCACAGTGATTTTTATTTCTAAATATCTCATGTTAATAAAAACTCTACTTGGGCAGCGTAGACCAAAACGTGTTATTATTTCGGGTTTGTGAATTTAAATTAAAAAGTGCTGCTTGGCTGAAGATAACTTCTAAGGGCCATCGTTCGTTAGCAACCTGGGTGTCTTATCATTGAAGGTCTAATGGCAAAGAGATCGGCATTCTGGTATACACAGAACATACCTGATTTAAACACACTTTAAGTCGATACATATCCTTGTCATGTAAATTCAGGAGGTCTTTGTAGAAAAGGTCTTTAAAAATATAGATTACACACTGTTTAAATAAAACGTAAACATAAGGAAATGGTAGTTGTAGGTGCATAAGTCCCTTTTTAGAAATGGAGCATTTAATTTTTTTTACTAAATGAATGAATGCTTGGGGTCTAACGTTGTGCTTAACGACTTTTCAGTCATATGTCGACGGGAAGTCATTAGGTGTGTTCATAAACTGTGTCTCCTTGTGGCAGGGCGAGTCCATGCCGCCACTGAAGTATAATGCCAAACACAGCGGAGAGGACACCCACCCAGTCACATTATACTGAAGCCGGGCCAACCAATCCGGTTTCCTTGCTCTAACCTCTCACTGCTGAGGGCCAAGCGAGGCAGCAAGAAGTACCTTTTTAAAGGTCTTTGGTATGACACGATTCGGGTTTGACCCCAGGTCTCCCAATTTCGAGGCGGAGGCTGTAACCATTAGGGCACCGAAGCTTTTCTTATTTTCTATGTTTTCACTGAATACTGTACAATGTGAAAGTTTTTTTTCTCCTTTTTAAAAGATATTTGGAAACAACCTTGAACTAAGTATAAAGTTACTCTCATCTAGAGAGAACAGTCTTGCTGTGTACGTACCTACTGCCTCTGCGCGTGTTAAGATTACTTCTGTGGTATACTTGGGCGCATTGTTGATAACCACCAGCAAGGAGACGCAGCTGAATTAATAGTATTTTGATGAGAGAACCTCTTAGGTCCACCATAACAACATCAACGATCAAAGACTTATAACGGACATATGATCTAGCTAAACAGGCCTAGCTAAAACGCTTATAGTTGTTTGTATTTTAAATCCGCTCTACTACAATGCATCCTCGCATTCTTACATGTAAATGCAGAGCTGTGGTCCGTATGCTCTGAAAAAAATGTGTAATAAAACATAACGTAACTGGTGAGAGTAGGACGTGGTTCATCCGCTATGAGTGGGTTTACGTCCAGAAGATAGCCATAGACAAGTTAAGTATGTTGAGCAAAAAACACAACGTATACTTTATATATAGATGTTTATTGCGTAGGGCAAATTGGCCCATGAGCATATATATGCTATAGCATAACGCAACACTGCATGGCGAACGGTAGTCGGCAAATAAGGAAAAAGACAATCTCATGAAAGTATAATACTAATTTTTCATTTCGAAGGCTTTGTATATAAACATGGACAATCTTCTAACAATACAAAATATTGTACATTTCTATATGTCATTAACTAAATAAACTTTTCCATGCTAAGATATCTGTATTTATTTATTTATTTATTTATTTTATTGGTGTTTTACGCCGTACACAAGAATATTTCACTCATACGACGGCGGCCAGCATTATGGTGGGTGGAAATTATAACTATGTACTTTTTACTCAGTTCAACATACAGGGATCAGACCAGTAGGAAATGTTGTTCATCTTTGATAACATTGCAATAACTACATTTTCTTTCTTCAGAGCGTATTTTGTTTGGTTTATTCCGTCTACCTACTTCAACCATAACCTTGTGTGAAGAAGCTGGGTCATTGCGATTTGAAAGTGTTATACTGTGATCACTTCAATATATGGTTTCATCTCAAAGTCTCCCAATTTCATGTAAAATACCTCCTCCCCCCAGTAATACTTCTTAATCTAGAAGCCCCGTTTTGGGTATATAATCTCTGTTTTACATGAGAGAGGAAGAGATACAAATGTAATAATTTGTGCGTAATGATCATAAAAGCATTCCCAAAGTGTTATGCACACAGCGACATGATTGTCACTCAGACTTTATTTGCCGTCAACAGACGGTACAGATTACACCTGCCTACATATTGCACAATACAAACGACAGCGTTTGTCAGAAAAGTTGTATTTGAACAGGTGTTGTCACGTAACAAAGGATGTTTCCGGTGGATAACTAACTTTTCATAACTCACAAGGAAAGCAATCTGACTTCCGTCGAATATTGCTTAATAAATAGGAGTAAAGTTCATTTATGTTGATGGCCACATCTTCATGTGCTACAAGTATAAGCGTTCACCAGAGCTTATTTGAAGAATTATGAAAACATTTTGTGGTGACAAAAAAGCCAACATACAAATGGGTTGTGAACCTTGCACATTTCTATACCATATTATAATTCTATATGTACCTATAAGACCGTGCCAGGGTGTAGTCATGTGAGGATGAATCATACTGGGATGTTGGCGATAAGTCAACAGTCGTGTGGATCGATGTTTGTCTCTAGGTCACTCGCACGCGTGGATTGAGCCCAAGGTGACGCACATGCAGGGTGTCATGGTGGCTGGCGCTAGTCACGTGGTCCGTCTGGCCGAGAAAAGCCAGCAGTGCACCTTAATGAGCGACTGGCGGAGCGGAAAAGAGACAAGTTCAGAGACAGACGTTATGGTTGAAAGCCATGTGTAATCCACAACACGTCAAAGAACCATAGCTAAAAGTATGCATATTCACAACACGTCAGAGAACCAAAGATAAAGGCCATGTGTAAGTGTACACATCCACAACACGTCGAAAGAACCATAGCTAAAAGTATGCATATTCACAACACGTCAGAGAACCAAAGATAAAGGCCATGTGTAAGTGTACACATCCACAACACGTCGAAAGAACCATAGCTAAAAGTATGCATATTCACAACACGTCAGAGAACCAAAGATAAAGGCCATGTGTAAGTGTACACATCCACAACACGTCAAAGAACCATAGCTTAAGGGCATATGTAAGTTTAAATAAATTTTTTATTTATTTGATTATTTATTTATTTATTTATTTATTTGGTTATAGCAAGCTTTGCTATAAGCTATAACGTACTTTTATTTTATAATTTCATTATTCCTGACACAATAAATATGAATTCATTGATCGTTAAGACTTTGTGATTTCCTTTTTATCTTTAGATATTTATCTTTTTCTAGGAAAAGGCTCAGAACTCAGTCCCATTTGTAATGGTACAGATTCTGGCTACTCGGTATTTACTCACATCATTCGCGCTTCAGTGCTCATTCCCAGTTGTAATGGTGTAGGCTTTGGCTACTCGGTATTTACTCACATCATTCGCGCTTCAGTGCTCATTCCCAGTTGTAATGGTGTAGGTTTTGGCTACTCGGTATTTACACCTCATTTGTGCTTCAGTGCTCATTCTCAGTTGTAATGGTGTAGGTTCTGGCTACTCGGTATTTACGCCTCATTTGAGTTTCAGTTCTCACTCCCAGTTGTAATGGTGCAAGTTCTGGCTACTCGGTATTTACACCTCATTTGAGTTTCAGTGCTCATTCCCAGTTGTAATGACGCAGGTTCTGGCTACTCGGTATTTACACCTCATTTGCGCTTCAGTTCTCATTCCCAGTTGTAATGGTGCAAGTTCTGGCTACTAGGTATTTACACCTCATTTGCGTTTCAGTGCTCATTCCCAGTTGTAATGGTACAGATTCTGGCTACTCGGTATTTACTCACATCATGTGCGCTTCATTGCTCATTCCTAGTTGTAATGGTGTAGGTTCTGGCTACTCGGTATTTACACCTCATTTGCGCTTCAGTGCTCATTCCCAATTGTAATGGTGCAAGTTCTGGCTACTCGGTATTTACACCTCATTTGCGTTTCAGTGCTCATTCCCAGCTGTAATGGTGCAAGTTCTGGCTACTCGGTATTTACGCCTCATTAGTGCTCATCATCAGTGGCAAGGGCATGCCAGGTATTTACTCACCTGATTTGCGTTTCAATGCTCACTCTCAGTGGCAATGGCACGGGTTCTGGCCTTTCTGTATTTACCCACGTCATTCGTGTTTCATTGCTTACTCTTTTGGGGTAATGATATTGGTTCTGGCATCCCGGTATTTACTCACCTCATTTGCGTTTCTGTATTCATTTTCAGTAGTAATGGTAAAAGTTCTGGTTCCCCGATATTTACTCACCTCATTTGTGTTTCAGTACTCACTCTCAGTGTTGGTGGTACAGGTTCTGGCATCCCGGTATTTACTCACCTCATTTGCGTTTCAGTGCTCACTCTCTGTAGTGATGGCACTGGTTCTTACTCTCATAGGTAACGATAAGGGTTCTTGTATTCCGGTATTTACTCACCTCATTTGCGTTTCAGTGCTCACTCTTAGAAGTAATGGGAAAGTTCTGGCTTACTGGTATTTACTCAGCTGATTTGTGTTTCAGTGCTCACTTTTAGTGATAATTGTTAATGTTCAGGCTTCCCGGTATTTACTCACCTCATCTGCGTTTCAGTGCTCACTCTCAGTGGTAATGCTACAGGTTCTGGCTTCCTGGAATTTGTACAAAATTCTGCTTAAACTTGAAATTTAGGTGAGTTGTGCTTTAAGCTAAAACATGAGTAAATGCGTAAAATTACTTGATAATTCAGAGTCTTTTATTATTCTGGTTTAGAATACATATATAACCTCCCAAATGGGTCGATACCCACACACTTCCCTGGATACTGCAGAAGTGTTTTCAAGAGTATTCAAATATTTCCCTCTGACAGCACAAGGAAAACCATGCTGCTGTTATCTTAGAGGTATTTATTTATTTGATCTATGTTTTGCGCCGTACTAATATTTCATTTATATAACGGCGGCCAGCATTATTGTGGGAAGACCGGACAGAGCCCGGGTGAAACCCACAACCATGCGTATCTCAGAAATATATGAAGTCAAAGGCGGCCATCGCTAGCCGAGACATCTAGAACTTACTACTGATTTTGAACGGTTGGCGGTTCAAATCCTGCTTTTGCTGGTTCCACTCTGGCTATGTCCACTTTCTTCCAACCTTACAGCTCACCGCCGTCATATAGGTGAGATGTTCTACAGCACAGCATAAAACAGAAGTTAAACTGAATAAATGAATATCAAGTTGCACAAATAACGCATGGCCTTAGCCTAGTGACGTAATTATATTTCTTCAGAGGTTATCCACAGTTCAAGTTGCTGACTCTACCCACCATAACAGAGACAGTATACCGTGTGGATCGGTGTATCCATCCCTGCTACCACTTGCACCTGGAATGCAATGTTAGTACGTACATTTCAACGGACAAACGGTAGATTATACCCGGTTGTATACATGTAGACCTAGCTGTCATTGGCCACCACGTCAATCTCAACCACCACAAGACATGGACACCCAGTACTTCCTTAGGTGCATTTTCAAACATTTCTTCACATAACGCTGCCTGTTCGAATCAGAAACTCGATATCTAGATAAAACAAGAAAGCTTACTTCAAAGTATATCAACGGAAAAGAAAGGGATCCCTTTATCCTCAGAATTCATGGATACCCCAAACACAATACTTTTTGTTGCAAAGATGAAAGCTCTAAAAGTTCATGTTAGTTTTAAAAGGAATTTTATTACCCCCTATATTATTTGTACAATTTAGTTTACAAACACACCAAGTAGGTAATATGACATGCCTGCTGCTTTCTTGACGTTTCCAGATGCCGTCAAATAGCAGAAAAAGCATGTATCTAAAATGTGACAATTTGTCAAGAAAGTGACAGTAATGGATAGACCTCACATATTTACCTGCTTTTTTGGTACCGAATCTTTCAGAGTTTCCATATCGTCTTGACTAAAGCGGTGATATCAAGCTATTTTTTTTAGTTACAGTGGTCAGATCTATGCTTTAATACAACTTTGACATTTGAACAGACTTCAGAATTCAGTGAGAAATTCAACTTACCCAGGTAAGAAAATTTCACATTTAATGTATTTTAAATTTACGCACAGCGGTTAACGTTTCATAGGTGCTCTCACTTTACCCGTTGTGTTTCAATACATGTATATTATCACACTAACATGTATTGCTCGGTTTTTGTCAACGGTTTTCAGTAACATATACGTTGGCATATTTTTGATCTCTCGAAGACACGTGTTGTTTTGGTCTTCAATCCATAAAAAGTTCATTTTAATAGTAATTCTGGGTAGTAACCGATACAGTGATGTGTAACCATTAACTGGTTGCTAATTTGGCGACAATATTCCTAATTAAATTGTTAATCATTTCCTGTAGTTTGACAAAAATATGCAATTGCTAGGACATTATACCAACGTTGCTTTATATCATCTTAAGTTCTAATGTGGAAATAAGGCGTGGGAATTTTCGGAAGGTACCAAGACTCGTGGATGATAAACGATACCTGTTCCAGTAAAGTTATCAATACGTGTACATCTGTACGGCGACTGACCAAAAATGCTTGCGCTGCTATCAAGTGTAAAAATTTAGGTAGGTTATCTAATCATTTGACAAATTCAAAACTCGAAAAAGTGGATATAACCAATGTCTACGTTAACACACTTGCCTCTATAAATGATATACCTTTTCCCTCGCAATGGTGATTCGCACTCCAGCAAGGGGACATAACCAATAAATATTTATTTATTTATTTCATTGGTGTTTCACGCCGTACCGAATAATATTTCTCATGTGCGACGCCGACCAGCATTATGGTGGAAGGAAAGTGGCCAGTGCAGGGAGGGAAACCCATGGCCATCCGTACGTTGCTGTCAGACCTTTCCAGAGGAACTCACAGCAATCACGTATGTGGGAAGGTGTGTCAGCAACCTACGGATGGTCGTGGGTTTCCCCCGGGCTGTGCCCGGTTTCCGCCCACCATAATGCTGGCCGCCGTCGTATAATTGAAATATTCTTGAGTACGGCGTAAAACACCAATCAAAAAAAAAAAAAAAAAAAACTCACAGCAATCAATGTATACGTGTGGTGCTGGCTCCTTTTCCCACGCAAAGGCGATTCCGGTCCGAGTTGAAATGATTGTTGCTATCTTTCAACATATCATAGCAATACTTGCCCATAGCACATCATTTTGCTAAAGGCACCCCGGTTCATCTCATTAAGTAAAGGTTGTGTCTGACTGTAACCGATGGGCCCATGACAAATTAGGTTGCGTGATCGCCTGTTGCATTAGGTTAGGATGCTTGCCTGTTGTCTTGCAAAGGTATATCGTTTCCTTCTGGCTTCTTTTGGGCGTTTCCTATTTGCCCATAAACCTTACCACCGTTGTGTAAATATTCTTGACTAAATGGCTCGCAACCCTAAATTAATATATATCCTCGCTCAGACAAAATGACTTACAAACTGAACCTCTCCTTAATATAAATAGAAATATAAAAAATGAAGTAAATGTATGTATACATGTATCACATGTAAAGCCAAATAAAATGGAAAATGTTGTTTTGAGTAAAGTGCCAGAATTTCACTTGCTGGACCGAATAGAAATTCTTCACAGTGGCATATTAGAGGTGAAAGTTGGCAAACCATGGAAGCAAGTCTGTTCCAAGGGGTTGACGTTATACGATGCGAGAGTGGCTTGTCGCACTTTGGGTGTCGTACTATTTTACAATGGATTTCAGTCCCCTAAATATTGTTCAAGATAACTGTCCACTGTTGTATTTATTCTGTTTATATTGATGTTTTATCAAAATGAAATGAAGTTCTTTTACAGTGGTCCAAGACGTTTACTTCTTGTCGTACAGGTGTAGCAAAGTGGCGTAACAGAACAGGAGTCACAACAAATGTTTATCTGTAAAACGAATCCTTATTTTTTACCTTTATTTATACTGAGCATTCCAAACACTTTTGTTCAGTCGAACTATTTGTCACTAATCACTTTTTGGTAGCAAATGAAATTGCCAGTTTTAAGAAATGAAAGCAGCCGTCAAAATTGCATCACAAGAGTTCCTTCTTGACTTCAGCGGGAGGCAGTTCCCTAGTAGAAAATTGCAAATTAAGACCATTTTAAGTCTCAAGTAAAAAATTTATTTTCCTATATGTATATGTATTCATAAATGTCTTCCCTTGTTGTCACAGTTCGGACGCAAATTATCATCACAGAAAATTTGCCCCCCCCACCCCCCCCCCCACCCACTTGCGGGTTTACTCGTTATCCTTGTCAATTCCGTTGCACCGGAAATGAAGCATCTCTGACAGACTACCCGGGACTTGAGCGCGACTACAGATACTGCTATTCTGCGTACGTGACGGATAAATCACGGATATCTCCTGTGCTGAAGGTGGGTGCTCATCAGTTTTATTTTAGCTGTGAGAAAAGTAACAGGAAAAACGACTGACTAACTTATCTTTTGCATGGTCGATAAAGGGGGAAATTGTTATGGTATTTAAAAAAATGAAGGCCTGATGGCTAAATCGAGATTTTTGCAGCCTGGATAGAAGGAAAAATAACTCGTCTATACCCTTAATTTTCAACAATTCGAACACAGACAAAGTGCATGTTTTGGCATATTAGATGAATGTTGTCTGATCTAAACAGGTAATTGTATTATTTCTGTGAAGTTCATGTGTGTCCCTATCTGAACTATACATTTCAGTCAAAAAGTTTCAAATTGCATTTAAAGTTATGCAAATGTGGTTAAAATTGTCTGGGATTTATGGTAGCTATCTTTAGGTCAAACATACTGTAGACCAAATGCAAAGCCTCATTTCCTTAAATGTGGGTAGTAAGACAAGCACTGACTGGATGACTGTGTCTGATTTCGTGATACCTATGTCGAAATCCAAAATAATTCCGCAAATGAAAAGCTCGTACATAGGGCATGAACTTACAGATGGCAATCTGACGGTAGGGGATAGATCGCGAGGTGTTACTTATACCTGACTTATGTGATGACATTGTTGGTGAAAACCAGACAATGGGCAGGTGAAAAACTCACCAGTTATGAAACCGGACATGAAAAAGCTGTCCGGCGATAATTGAGAACAAGATTCGTTTTGAGAAGTCTGGAAAGAATAAAACAACGATGAATTTAATTAGGCCAAACGTCTAATTCTGACACTAGAACCTAGCTTCATTCCAGTACCTTTGTTGTAGCTACTCTTGCAGTACTTTTTTGATAGTCCTCTGATTGTGAATTTTGTTTTTAATAACAGGAACATCCATGCCCTTCAACTTATATGGCGTATATTTGGCTAATTTTGTGGGTCAGATCGTTTTAGCAATGTGTAGAAGTTTAAATAATAATAGAAGACAGTAGAAGGTCACTTTCATAACATAATACGATGTGTGCTGGCCGTCTGAGTGTGATGCAAAAGCGTGGTGACTATAACAGATTTTAACATTATCTTGTACAGGTAGTCAAAATTATTTTCAATCTGTTTGTAAAATTTCCGATAATGCATTTGCGCATGCTCATTGGAGCACGTCCTGTGCCTACAGGGTAATCTTTGCTACAGACTTGATTACTGAGATGCCGTGTGCAAAAATTCACAACGATGGGGCAAATATCTTAGTAAATGTCAAAACATTGTTTTGTGGAGAACTTACTTTTGATGCACTGTGTATAATAATATCTGAATTGCAAAATAATATGACAATACTTTCATATGAGAATTACACATGTTGCTAAGAATTTTTAAACCATGTTAATTTCTGTACATTTTGCAAAAACCAGTCTATAAAAGTCGAAATCAGACTAAGTGGCAAAATTATCAAGCATAAAGAAGCAGATATATGAATATTTGCACACTGTCCAGAGGCAGCTGTCAGGTACTGGTTGCTTCTGTCATGATCACATCATTATATCTAGTATGGTCTCTGGATATGAAGCATTACTTCTGGTAGTGTGACCGCCCAATTCAACTGTGTCGATGACGATATGCAATTTTCTTTGGGACAGAATTAATGCACGCTTTAACATGACATAATTAAATGTCTGCAAATATGAAGGTGAAGCGGTTTTCTGAAACAACCCCTATAGCAGATACATGTGTAGAGCAAAGGTTGGTGAGGACTACGTTGGCTTGAAACCAGCTCACTTTGTTTCTTTTGCGGTTTTTGCTCTGGAGGTCAGGTACAAGACGGAGATAGGGCACCAATCAAACAATCGTCTTAAACACCAGTCAAAAAGACAAGAAAATAGAGCAAAGTGAGATTCTAACTCGACAGACATTTTAATGTGCTATCTTAGAAAACCACACCTTCACTAGTGAGACCGTATGCTCAACTATTGTTTGTTCGGTTGCGGCTTTTAGTCAGGAGATTTGTAACATTTCTGGCGAACTGTAATGATTTGATCGTGAATAAACAGAATAAAGGTTGGAACCAGACATTACATATTTTACATCAGGAAGCATCAACATTTTCAAACTGTTATAATGATACAACATGTTAAGAGCTGTAAAATGTGAACGCCAATGTCTTACAACAATCAGTTTTTACTTTTGTAAAATGTTTTTGTTTAATTGGACTAACTTGGTGATGAGCAACATTATTCTAGCAAGTAGTATCTTAATTAAGCACAATTATTTACCGGAAAAGATTCAAAATATAACTAAGTTATGAGAAACTGGTACAAAACCACACGCCGGATTATCTACAATAAGAGCACATGGGTTGCTCTGATAGCTCTCTTTTGCGATATAATATACTGGAAAAGTTCAAACGTAGACTCTATCACGATATCAGTTTTGTTTGTTTTTGTTTTGTTTGCAATCTTTTTTTTTAATATTTTCAACAATGGTCTAATGACAGTTTAAAACTTAACAGCGTTTGCTTTGAAAGAGTTATTTTGACAACGTACGAAATACAAACATTAATATGAAAACAGGGTAAACAATAGTACGTTAATGCACAAAAAGGGCACAAACATTCTGCAACTAAATCCAAATTCCCATCTTTTTTCTTTACATCACAATCTAACCTAATCTCGGATAGGGCCTGTTTCGAGTTTCCATGTCAGCCAGGCTATACCCCCAGATATGGTTGGATTCTCTACTGCTATTGTCACATCGGCCAGGCTCTTTCTGGGACTGTGCCAGTCAGACTCGTTATCAGACTGCCAATCAGCGCAGGAACAGAAGCTAGTGCATCCAGGAACTCACCAGCGCCGTTTCTGTGGTAAATAAGCACATGTACAATAGCCACTGAAGAATGTTTATTTATTTGATTGGTGTTTACGCCGTATTCAACAATATTTCACTTATACGAAATATTATCGTTGCAAAAGTTTTACTTCGAAACAAACGAAAACATATATCAGAGTCAACCAAGGCAAACCTAATTTACATGAAGAAATTACGTATTAAGTGTAAACAGCACTCAAGATATACACGTAGAAGTTAACCCACCTGAGCAGTTCCTGTATGGTCACGTGTCTGGAATGTCTCAACAGATGAACAATGGCTCGTACCCCGTTTAACTTTGTCTTGGGGTGATCCGACTTGAGGCATTTGTTCACGATATCACCCATATGGGTCATCTGCAGAAACCAGCGCATTTGGAATTACAATATTGGAGATGACACTTTGAGGAGGTTTTTGGTATAATTTGTGAAACGTTTCAAAAACGTCCCGCTGTAAACTTCACTGTCACTGAATATCCATTGAGCATTGTATATTCTATGCTGTGTATTGAAGTCTTCGTAACCGAATTTGAATTGTACAACACCGACAATATCTTTCCATCGGTCGTTTGTTCCATGCCTTTACATGGCACTGGCCAACTTTTGACATAAAAGCGACATTGGATCTACTCACCACTTTCGAACTTGTTTGAGGATGTTGAGCAAAATTGGCCAAGGCTCTAGCAATAGTACACGTCAGCTCTTTGTTAGATGACTTTGTTGTGAGCAAAACACAGAGAGAATCAAGGAGATCGTGTAACGAGTTCTAAAAATATGATAAACAGGTACTTATGTATTACAGTCGT
Organism: Liolophura sinensis; assembly: GCF_032854445.1. NCBI lineage: Eukaryota > Metazoa > Mollusca > Polyplacophora > Chitonida > Chitonidae > Liolophura > Liolophura sinensis. The sequence continues at coordinate 23,799,654 of NC_088295.1, forward strand.
GTATGTAACTCTCATTGAACAGCAATGTCTCAGTACTGGAAACAAACAACAACACCGAAATATCTTGATCATTTATTGTCACAAGAATATGTCGCGAGTTCTATGTAAGCTATGAAACTAGATAGCGTGTAAAGTGCTACTATTTAAGCATTTGCATGAAATAAAACCCTAACTGAGGTAAAGTGACAAGAGATCGTATTTTACCATATTTCATTTGCCAACTATCAGATTGTCGTCGCTGTTCTGGTGTTGCAGTTGTCTTTCATACTATTACAAACGCAAATCCAATACATAATCTGCGTTTTAAATAGATGTGTGAGCTGATATATGCTAAAAGTCTGGCCACTGTCGAGTCAACGGGCGTGGATTCGACTATGCGACCACTGTTTTACTACGTCTAACTGGAACAGCAGACAAATACTGGATTACTGACTGCTCTGTCCTTAATAAACTGTACGTATTTATTTTCAGAGACCTTAGTAACCGGTCATACAATGTAACAGAAACTTTACAGCCCACCTGGTCTTCATCACTTGTAGCTAGGTTTGCAATCAAACATGCAGCATTGCATAGTATCTGCTCATTCTTTGGCCTGCTATTGATAGCCTTTTGGAGACTTTTTCCAGAAGTGAAATCTTCCTGAAAGCAAGGTTGAGGAGAAAAATATAATGGGGCTATATAAACAGAGCCAAGTTCACGCGTCCTGCTGAAACAAGCTGGAAGTCGCATGGATAATTAAATATGCCTGCGTCGGTATTTTTTTCTGTACGAGGTCAGTAACATTTGTTGCAAAATGTCTTAAATATTGCCACACTGTATATGTACACTGTCTGTGATACCATCCCCAATGTCTGTGTACCGTCTAATACAATTTGCACACAATAACCACACATTTGAAGAGTACGTACATGTTAAGAGCCATTCGCATCAGGTGAATATCTGATAAAGAATATTCAATGTATTCTAGGTCATATTTATATTCAGATTTCTGTAAGCCTGCGACAATTTACAAACTTATTGCTTCAGATAAGGTGTGTTCATGGTTGCATTTTTCCGATCACAAAGTGTGGACTCGTTTTGTTTTCTTCTCCCCTTTGAACTTTTGTCGTTAACCATTACGTCTGTACTACATGAACACAGTGTCATATAAAAAGCAATATTTGTTGTGCGCTTACCTGTACAATCCTGTGCCGGTGCCATTCTGTACCCAAAGACAGGTGACAGAGCGTCTTTAGGGCTACCTCTTGCATCTGCACACGGGTACGAGAAAAAAAATAAGTTCTCATTTATGACACCAAATATTTGGTAGTACAACAAGAAAACAATATATATTCAATCATGCCGTTTCTGGCATTGTAAACTATCTACCTGTTCATCCGATGATGCTGTCAAGGACAGAATACGTGGTAGCGCATCTCTGGCGTTTTCTATGACAGCGTGGTGAGTCCCCGGATGTTCCACAATAAGGCTGAGAGTACTGACGGCCATCAGCGACACTGCTGGATCTAGACTCGTACAGAGCCCCATTACCGGCTGCAAAGCTCCTTCTTCGATTGCTGAAAATGTAGATAATTAAACAGTTGTTAGGTCTGATCCCCCCGTTCGCCTTTTATAAGGGGCCAGAAATAGTTTGCAGCGCGAATAAACATTCGCTATACCACCTCTAGCTGGCCAAATGCACGTCAAAACATCTCTTCTTCCCATCGCCACTCACAATTTTGCAATGGTAATTTTATGGAGTCTCTGACTAGAGTTTGAAGAGCGATGATTATAGCGTATCCAAATGTTTCTCAGTCTTATAATCAGTAAAAAAGAAGGAAAGTAACTTTGAATATTCATATTTCATTCTATTTCATGCATAACTGATCTGTGGAACCACTGGGTACTGTCAGTGTACTCGGGCAAAGCATAAGTCAGATGACATCGGACGGACAACATAAAGAAGATATTCAGAAAAGATCAACTAGCAGCTATACTAACTTATGACGGAGATGTCTGCCAATTTAAGAACTCTATCATGAGTTCTTTGAAGGCATTTTAACCTACATAACAGAGAACTATACATTAAAAATAAAGGAATAAAAATAGCCAGATATACAGGGCGTAAAGTCATTAACTATTTAACCTACACAACCGAGAACTATAAATTAAAAATAAAAGAATAAAAATAGCCAGCTATGCAGGACGTAAAGTCATTAACAATTGCCATTCTAATCCGAGAAAAGGCGTTTTATTCGGTATAAATATCTCAGCTATACCTCTGATCTTAAGATCTGGCGATTTACAAAATATCATAAGTGCACTGATTCCATCCACCAATAATGTCGTTTGTTCGGCTCTGGCTCGGAATATACATCTGCAGGCAAAGAAATACACACATCATATGTCAGCCAGTTTACTGAAAAGAAGAAGTGTTCATACCTTTTTGTAGCCTTTATTACTTAAAGGTATATGTCAAATTACGGAGAAACACTGCTCTTCAACAGATACTGACTCATTGTGAACTGAGGAGTATAAAAATATGCGTACAAGACTTAATTCTTGTTGGGCAAGGGAAATAACTCCCACAAGCACAGACAGTAAGTTGTGCAAGCCAGATTTTATGCCTCGGGCGTGACTGCATATATCCAGATCGTCATCAACACATTCTCATAGTATTTTGTTGATAAGCAAGCACCAAGTAATTCAACTGCCATTTACACCTTAAGATTCTTAAGCTCAGTGAGACCGGGGTCGTGTCCAAACGGAGTGAGATTTCTGTTTCCTAGACGCGCTAAGTGAGAGAAAAATATTATACCTATCCGCTATCTTTAATTATGGACAATCATCTTACATTTCACTTTTATCGACAGTTTTGTTACACTTTTAAATTCACTTTTATGACAAGAGACACTTCAGGCGGCTTCAGACGGCTACACAAAAAATAGAAAGGTTGTAAACTAGGCCACGCATGTATTAGCACTTGATCAGAGACTACTTATAAGTATGATGGTTATACTGAATGTGTTTTATGTAAAATTTATAGCCTAAGCTTGAAGTGTTTGCCAGCAATCAAACGCCAACAGCGAATGACGATAACCTACCTACATAATAACGTTATGTCCTTCATTTCATGTGTTGTCCTTCATTTTCATGTGTTGTCCAGTTTTGAGGAACATTTCAAAGGTCAAGCATTAGCATAAATAATCTGAATACCTTGATAGTGAATCGTCATTGTAATTATACTTACTGTGACAATGCAGATAATGCGCACTGAATCCGAATGCAGATCAATGCGCACTGAATCCGAATGCAGATCAATGCACACTGAATCCGAGTCTCATCAGAATGGTCTGAATATGAATCCCGATAAGTAATAGGCGATTTGGATCATACGTTTATATTCGTAGCTATGATAATTGTATTTTACGAACTGCTTATCACTGATGTGTTGAGGGAAAACTGGACAATACACAGAATATAGCATGTGATTTAAAATATTTTTTGTTTTTACCTGGCAAATGCAAGGCTTATACCAGGAGATGTTAGTAGGTTAATACACTAATAAAATCTAGAAATCAGTTTAGGCCAGACTGCGCTAATAATTTGATTAGCATGTCCATATATATGCTCGCGTAATTTACTGAAACATATGCTGAATTGCCATGATTAACTTCATCTTTATATCACCCCCGAGTTACTGATGGTTTAGGATCTTACCGACATAGAGCTTTAATAGCCCCAGCCTCTGCGAGTAGTAGATGTAACTGTGGATAAGTGGACAAACTGTGAAGACCTGCTGATATCCCCTCCTAAACAACAAATCAAGAAGTGCACAAATCTGATCGTAAACAGCCACTCAAACTGTGGAGATTTAAACATATTTTTTCACAACTGAGTGACCAAACTCAGTATTACTCACTTGTACTCCTCTCGTAAACAATTTATCAAACAGAGCATTACACATGCAAGGTACACCCCGAAAAGCTAATCGAACAAAGAATATCTGACAGAAACGTGCGGATGGTCCTGTGTTCCCCCCTGCCCGGTCCGGTCCCACCAGGCCATAATGCTGCCTGTGGTGTAAGTGAAATATTCTTGAATATGGCGTTAACACCAACGAAGTCAATAAATAATCAAACAAAGAATAACAAAAAAACGTTTGTTACCAGGCATTCCAGGCTGCAGTACAAACTTTTGATAAATATGCTATAAGGGAAAACCTTCTTGAAAATAAAACTGCATTACTAACTTACATCGACATCATCAACATTTGTTTTCACTAAGGATATTAGCGTTTGCATACCTCCGAGCTCAACAACCTGAGGTGAGAAATAAGAACCGTACAAAGTAAAAGTTTTGAAGTCAGAAATCAACAAGCTTGACAGTCAGAGACAAAGGCTATGCAGGTGGCTTGTTAAAGTGAACATAAAGTCTGCCAGGGTATATAGATAGAAAAAAGGATACAGGATACAGTTATCACAGAAAAATATCTAAAAAAAAATGTATAAAGTTTTGAAAGCCGAGAAGATGAAGTTCAGCATTGGGGATATATCTCACTGACGGACAATTCACTCCGAGCCATATTGTAGAAGCCCTTATGACCTTGGCCAATAACTAGCGCTGAAAGCGTCACGTGATAGTTGGCTGTCTAGTCAAAAACCTCTTAGCTGTCGATTGTCAGTGTGGTTTCTTATAGTGGATAGACAGATATCGATGCGGATTTTGCGTATCGGGAGAGTCATTGTTTGAAGAAAAAATATTTTTCCTTAGCAAAGTTATATTTATTGCGAAAATATCTTCCCAAAATCTGCATGAAAGAGTCTGTTATAAATTAGAAGGTCCTTACACCCAAAGACGAGGGCGAGCAGGACCGCTAAAACATGACGCTAAAACATGACGCTTGTATACACAAATAGCCCTAATCCAACACCAAACTAAAAGAAACATTGGCCATCTGAACACGGAACCGAGTCGATACTCTTTGGTTGGTTATCAGGCGTTTTTGTTTGTATTTTCTTACTGTCACATTGTTTAATACCGATGTTACGGGAAAGCTCCTAGGTTTTGTGACGTCACTCTAGATAGCTATAACATGGCCATATGGCGTCACCAATTGAACTGAAAGGCACTGACGATCATTTGCTATTTATTTTGGTAATAAGCGGTGCAGAATTTTTAAAATATTTTTAGAACATTTCTAGAATAGTACTTTATTAGTTAATTCAGATTTAGTGGCTGACATTATGTTCACTTTAATCCGTCTTGTTAAAGGTAAGACTCAAAATGATGAAAGCAATTACGATAAGACAAACAGAATGGAGGCAATTATTTTGTTTTATTGTTCCTTGTATATCTTAAAGCCTCTCCGTTGGTTTCTCCACTTTCAGCTGCTTTTACTACTTAGTATTGCCTTTCTTAGTCAATTTTTGTCTTACCTTCCCAACGGATTCCGGAGCTTTGGCTAATTTGGCCAAACCTTTTGCAGAGATTTTTTGGAACTCCTAGAACACATGAATTGTTTGAGTCATTTGACCATAATGTTTGCTGAACATAGATGCTAGAAGAATGCTTTGTCTCAGATCAGGACAGTGACAGACTTTTGTGATGGCGGTTCGTCTTTGAACACTGAAGTGGAGGAGCAACACAGCTTGAGTCCATTTACTCAATCCGTGTTGGTAAAATTAGGCCGTCTTTTTGCCATCTTTAATGGTCTGACTATAGGTCTAATGAAAAGTTTAAGAAAATATCATATTATATATTCCATTAATGTAGGTATATTATTTCGATTTATGGCGCTAAGGGTCAGAAATGATGGAGAATTTAACTTCTGAATTATGACTGAAGGTAACATGTGGTAAAAGGAAGTGAAGCAAAACTTAAAATATTTGGAAAGAATTGGTCAAGTACAAAATAAGGCATAGCTTTACATGTACTTTTGTTGTTACATGGTAGTATTGGTAGGACATTCAAACTTACAGGAAGTGTAGAGTACGCCTGCGTCACAAATTGAGTGACATCCCGACAACCATCACAGACTCGCTCTGGTTCTGATAATCCTAGTTGGGGTAGAGGGATCTAGAGAAAAAATACATGTACTCGACATTTCTGGTGGATGGTAACTGTACGAACGTCAAGCTAATCCTGACCTTAATAGCGTATAGTTTCTTACAAACTACGTAACATTGTACATGTTATCGAGGGTTTAATACTGTTTTCAAGATCAGGAAAAACTGGAATTTTCATGCTACCTTAGCTCTCAAAATATTACGTTGAAAGTGGCTGAGTTTGAAATAGCCGAGGACCCCTAACACAATCCATATCCTGTTGGTTCCGCCTGGCGTGAGGGGGTTTACCTATGGACCTGGTTCGTTCGGTTTCTTTCAGCCATAATCCTATTTACTATTATATACAGGAAATTTTAATTCATTGTGAACTGCCAGCGAAATATAGCCGATATGTATATGAGCAGTACATTGTAATATATTGTGAAGCATAATGTTCCTGGTTGTGAAGTAAATCAACTGACACTGATAAGTTTGACAATGCTTGTGGTAGATTAAATATGAGATAACCTTGTTTATAAAACAAAATAACAATAAAATGTTATTTTTTGTCGATTATAAAACAATTAGCTGACAAAATGAACCAACGGATAATTGACAAATCACAATTTTTGGATCTTAAAATTTAACGTCATCATTTTATCTCCAGTATTCATTTGAATAAGACTATATGGTTTTAATATTTGTAATCTTTGCATCTTGATCGTGGGACATATAGTTACCTTTTCTTTGCAGCATTTATTGCAGAGGACTTTGCCGCACACCCGACAATGATGTTTCCTTCGGATTTGGTTAAACTTGTTTGAGCACAGAACACAACTGGACACCGCTTCATCGGAAACCCAACTGAAACCGAACACACAATGGCTAAGAATCTGACAGAAAGAGATCCAACAGAATCTAAGACAGTCTTACCATACTTTCGCATCTGAATGAAACAACTGAAATCAAATGAAACAAATACAAGACAGCTTAGATTTCTTCCATAGTATGTGAACAAACTAAGTCGCCAACACAGTACCAAAAGCTGAATATAATTAATCATATGGCTTCATTAGAGAAAATCTGTACTGAATGCACTCAAAAAAGAAATAGCATCAAAATGTGTTTAATACAAGAACTCCATATTCCTAGATCGCCTTCAGAAAGGGGTAACACTCGAGAAAGTCAGCCTTCACGTACTGAACAAATTGTACTGTTCTCGCTCTTCCTGTGAACAAACCAACAGTCCTCGAAAAATTAATGTACCAATCAACTTAGTCCACCTAGATGGAGTATGCTATATTAAAATTCTGACATTCATCGTAACTCTGTGTCCATCGCCACCTCTCAAACAAATCGACGCACATTTGGTGCCGATCTAAATGAGATCCAAGCTCACGGCACCCAAACTTACCTTCACTAAAAACACAAGTTCTATTTTTTTGCCTTTTTGGATTGAATTAAGAAGGTTGAAGTTGTTCTTTCAGACTGTGTTCGAAATATGATAGTTGTCTTGACGATTTCAATACCAAAACTCATTTGCATTTCAGAAGTAAGTCATGTGACACTTAAGAATGGCTGTCGACGTTGAGACACTTGGTACTGCCGAAGTTATAGCAGTCAATGTGACCACCATGCAGCGAATTAATTAGTTTCATAGGTGAGGAGAGTAAATTAAGAGGACAGCATTTCACAATAAAATTACAAATAAATGAGCAGAGGAGGTGAGTTAGATTGCGAAAAGTGGGAAGAAGATGGGAGTTTGAAATTCACGCTATGTTTTTTGAGAAGCAGCGATGGACTGAGTGTTACGATGAATGCCAGAATTTTAAAATAGCACACTGGGGCCTCCGTGGCTCAGTTGGTTAGCGTGATAGCGAAGCGTAATGACCCAGGAGTCTCTCACCAATTGGGTTGCTGTGAGTTCAAGTCCAGCTCATGCTGGCTTCCTCTCCGGCGGTAAGTGGGAAGGCCTGTCAGTAACATGCGGATGGTCGTGGGTTTCCCCCGGGGTGTGCCCGGTTTCCACCCACCATAATGCTGGCCGCCGTCGTATAATTGAAATATTCTTGAGTACGGCGTAAAACACCAATCAAATAAATAAATGATAAATAAAATAGCACACTGAGCCCACGTAAATGGACTACAATCAACCGCACTGACCCCGTCCAATTACAAAACAGACCAACTATACTGGCCTCGTCCAGTCAGAGAACACCTGTACAGCCCTCCTCCAATTACAGAACAGATTAACTGTACTGCCCTCGCCAAAGTTACAATTGCGATCGTAAGCCAAATCTGACTCTTACATAAAGGTGACCTGTGTAAATGGACGATGTACGGGTCTATAACATTTGATGATCATCATAATGATTCAGCAGCTAAGAACTGCACTAACAACAAGTGGAAAAATGATCGTAACATCTTTTTGAGACAATTACATTACACGTCTTTGCAAACCGAGTCAAAAAGTACAAACTAAGAGTCTATCTGAAACTAGTATTTCAATTTAAGTATTTGTTAATTTGGGCGCCGATTGTAAATATTTACAACAGAATCGACCCGATTTTAATTTATGGTTGTACGTTACAAGCTTACTAACTCTGTGCAAGAGGGTGTAGATTGTTAGATAAGGCTACGATCGAGAGCTTTGTGATTACGGTCCCTTTGTACAAGCGGCCCAGGGCTATTGTTATGTGGAACAAAAAACAGTACCGTATTATATTTACGAGTACTAATTCCATATCACATTATTGTTGGACCTTGGCCAACACATCTCGGGTTGATCTCACTGGAACATAGTGGATCCTTTGAATGTCGAGCAATGACAGGTTTAATCGCGAGACATGTAAACCCTGGCAATCTGCAGAACACTGACTAATCCAAACACTTAGAAAAGTGTACTTATCTCGTCACATTAATGAACAGAACAAGTGGGCAGTTGACACGAGTCAACTGATAATTAATAGGTGTACGACACCATCGAGTTCACTTCTCTCTTCCCAGCAGCGTTGAGGAAGAAGCATAACTCTGATCCCCATTTTAATTAGAAAATAAACTATCGTCATAATTCCAGTCTAGAAAGTCTTTCACACTTTTTCAACTTCTGAAGTTCTACTCAAAGTAAAACCTGTTATTATACGGGCAGTAGACTTTCTAACATATGTTTATGTCGCTGACGAAATGACTGCAGTAGTCTAAATGAAGATTTATTCAACAAGTTTGTCTTTGATTCTCCTCGATGTAGCTGTGGCGCCACGGCCGAAACTGCCCGTCTCTGTTTCTTGGAATGTAAGGATTACGTTTCGGAGAAACAGGCCATGTTTTTAAAAATAAGAGACGTTGGATTTAGTTATGAGATTTCTGCCACAATTATTTTGGACGGCTATAGTGCTAAATGAGCAAGTACTTGCTTAAAACATATGAAACCCACAACAACATTTATAACAGTAACGAACAAAGTGTCTCCGGAAAATAACCTGTTCGTGGGTTGGCCCAAGCTCTACCCCGTTTCCCCCCAACATAATGGTGTCGTATAAGCTAGTGGAATACATGCATACTTGTGGCCGTCGTGAAACATCAGTCAAATATATCAATAAATGAATGAATGAGTAGCCAACTCTATCAGTTATGAAATCAAAAAAAGAACCCTGACATTTGTAAATGATATTTCTCATTTCACGCCAATTAACCTATCTAGATGTCTTAAAACGTGGGTCATGAAACAGTGTGCTAGTATTTTAACGTACAGCCTGATATATTTGTTTACATCGTCTGCATTAGAACATAGCCATATATACAACTGCGCTTACAGTCAAAATACCGCACACATGTCTCCCACGGTGGAGTGAACTAGCAACGGTTAACGTTTCTGTTAACTGATAACTCACCTGGGTTTAACAAGCACAAATGATGTGTTAGAAAAAACATCTGCAGGTCCGTCTACTTTGGCCGGGACTATATCTTGTCCCATAAATTGGATCCGCTGGGCCATGGTCAGCTCTGAGGAGTCGGAATCAGAAACACCGGCCTAGATGTTGATCGTGAAACTTGCGCAATGTATGCTGATCGCATACAGCTTTGTGAAGGTTATCACATATAGAAAAGTTTTGTCTCGATGAAAATGACCCACTGTGAATATCAGCCTTTACACTCTGTATGTCATGTTATCTGTGTGTGTATCCCCGTACTTGTGCAGCTATAGGGGGCGTGGCGCTCAGCCGGCTCAATAAACCAGGTCACAGACGCCATGCTTGTCGGCCACAGGAATTCCCCTTTTTTCACCTCGGATCACGTGAACAGACGTAAAATTAAGGAGTCAGTAACTAAAGTAATTTCCTGCGAGTTTATGAGTATATCATATCATAAAATCATATGATCTACTATGCATAGATATTTTATAACCTGTATAGACTGTTACCCTCTGTTAGTCTGTATGTGCCTGGCCTTTGTCTACAACATCGTATATCCGCGTGCTCTGTCATGATGCTGTCATTCCTATACATGCTGTTTATAAAAGATGTAAAGTCGAAAGAAAAAAACATTATTCGTCTGAACAGCTGAGACGCTTAAGATAAATGTTTTCCATAGATTTTTTGATTTTGTATTAATTAAACTTTATATTGTGGAATGAAATCATACAAACATTAAATGGTAGCTTAGTCTTTTTCGAGTTAACAACTTATCTTCATATTATACAACATCAATGAAAGTAATTAAAAAACGTCAACAAAGCAGGCGACAATTGCACAGCATCGTACACATGGACATCGCCATATACCTGCACATCGTGTTCTGATAGGTCATATGACCGGCTGTAGCATAAGATTTTTTCCCGTGGAAACTTATCGATTGAGTGCTTTATCATAATCTGTGTATAAAGTTTGTTGATAGGAATACAATTTTCCACAGAGTGACACAGGATGCCATTTTGACAACCTCGATAATCCCTACCGGTTTTATACGAGTCGGTGTACAGAGCCTCTTATTTATACCACACTGGACTGATTAAAATCGCTCGGATCACACCGTCTTGGCCTGGGCTATTGTGATGTGGGAAAAGCCCAGCACCATATTCACGGGTACAAATTCCACATCGTATTATTCGTGGAAGGATTGGACCTTCGCCAAGGCATCTCGAGTGGATCTCAATGGGACATAGAGGATTCTTTGAACGCTGAGCAAGAACACGTTTAATCGCGAGACTTGTAAATCCCGGTAATCTGCAGAACAGTGCCATTGACTAACCCAAACGTTTAGCACGAAATCAATAACACCAACTTCAGAAGCAAAATGTTGTACCACTTGATTACCTAAACGCGCAAACTAGTTCCATAACAAGGTTTAGCAATCATAGAGTTTGAATAACACGAGAATGTTGCCATGGTAACGGCTATTAAACGCCGACTAAGAAGGGAAAATGAATGATTTTTATCTATATAACAGGTAGTTATCAGTACAAGACAAAAGTAATGCTTTATATAGTAATGCGTCCAAAAATCTGTCCACTCAATAGATTCTCACCAAACCCCTCTTTATCCGGAATCAGAGTTGATGCTCTCTGAAATAAACAGGGAGTGTGTCATAGTGACGTCAGAGATGATATCGACTTCCTAAATAGGTTACCGCAAGATGTAGGCCATGATGTCGAAATGGCCACTTCTGATATGAACAGTTTATATAGCAACATACCGAATGAGCTAGGAATAGAATCAATACAATATTGGTTAAATCAACATCCCGAATCACTGGGCAAACGCTTTAAAAATTAATTTCTAACAGATGGTATAAAATTTATCTTCAACAATAACTCCTTCTGTTTTAGCGATTGTCATTATGTACAAATTCTTGGGACAACAATGGGAATAAAGATGGCCCCGGTTTGTGCAACATTACGAATGGGCTATTTAGAAATATCTCTTTACAAAATATAGAAACCATGTTTGGACATGATTTTGCAACAGAATTTAAAAACCCGTGGAAAAGATACCTGGATGATTGTTTTATTTTCTAGCAAAAGGATGCCGGGTCGATTGATCTTCTCTTTGACAGCCTCAATAGCCTTCATCCCCAAATATCCTTCACAATGGAAGTAACTTCTTACTCAAAACCCTTTTTTAGACATACTTGTCTTGAAAGAGGGGACTTTTATATCAACTAAATATTTATCGAAAACTCACGGACACACAACTCTATCTTCATTTTAGTTCGAATCACGGGCGTCATACTCGGAAAAATATCCCATATTCCATTGCCAGGAGAATCTGTTCAATAGTAAATGTAAAATCGAAACAAAGTAAGAGATTAATAGAACTTAAATCATGTCTACGCATAGAGGTTATCCAGAAGAATTAATTGACAAAGGAATTAGGACCGCTCATAGTCATTCATTGACTGAACTGAGGGAACCCTCACGGAAAAAAATTGACGAGGAGATAATTCCATTTGTTTCAACACATAATCCCAATAATAACAACATCTTCTCAATCGTTGTGAATACCTTACCAATACTAAAAAACAGTAACAGGATGAAAGATATTCTAGCCCATTCTAAGGTCATTCATAGCAACGACAGGCTCCAAGCCTCAAAAAAATGTTAACTCGCGCTCACTTTTCAAAAAAATCCGTGACTCCATCGGTTTCTAAATGCAATAAACCTAGATGTGATGCATGCATACACATGTTAGTAGGATCAATCTTTCAATTTGAGAGAGAAGATTCTTTGTTTAATGTAAAATTTGACATCTAGTGCACTGTAAAAAATGTTGTATATGCACTTGTTTGCATGGGGTGTGGCAAACATTATATTGGCCAGACCTCAGATCTCCGCTCCAGATTGACGCTGCATCGACAACATATCAACAGCGAAAAATATTGTCATCTTCCAGTCAGTAAGCACATACGCTCATGCGCATTGTCATTGACTCCCTCGTTTAAAGTCTTTCCATTTTATAAAGTATTAGGTGGAAATCAAGGCACCTTAGATGTAAAAGAAACTTTCTTCATAAATAAATGTAGCCCATGTTTGAGTAGTAGTCATCGGCCCTAATATCGTATCTCATAACATGATGCTGTACCACATGTTTGTATAATTTATGCTGATTAATTTTGTCAAACAAGTTCATTTTCATTACTCATTGTATATATTTTACATTGTATGCAAATATTATGTCAAAGATTATCCGCCGAGTCATCCGTTCGATGCTAATAAAGGCGACTAGTCGCCCTGAGGATAGACACTCTCAGGTACTGATTTTTCTAGTGTTCGCTACATAACAGTTTTATACATGTACGACCTTGTTCCCAGCAACAATTTATCCATGTATTATGTCATATAACTAAACCACTGCATATTTTGACATGTTTCCTAACATGTTCCTTGGTTACTGGTAACACATATCCCATATAAAGACCTCTGTGGACATTCATACCCATATTCCTTGAAAACAACATGACGTTTGGAACTGCATTTGGAATATAACAGAATGTAGAAAGTTGAGAAGGCGTTTTATTATTTAATTACCTATGTAAGTTCTCCTCACCAGGGGATCTTTCTCTATTTCTTCATATATATTGCCTTCAGTGATAAACAGATTATTTTAAACAAAAGCTGGGTATATGGGAACAGGCCGTTGTAAAGTGATTAAAGGTGCTTGCGTTTCAATTCCTAGGCCCATGTCCACTGTGTTCAAAATCCAGGTTCAAAATTGTACATTCTCTCACTCTCAATGCTTGTGGGACACTGGTGACAATAAACGGTCGACGACGATCGTGTGGCCGTTTGTGCAGCGTAATGTTGTTTGAGTACACTCGTCATCCATCAGTATGACGCGAATAACTATACATCACATGTGGAAAAGCTCATTAGAAACTTGTGAAGGCGATTTACCCAGCGTTCTCCGGTTCCCTTCACTCATGAAACTGGACACCATCGTACAAGTGAACAATTCTGGCCTTCTCTTAGGCTTGAACGATGCAAATAAAGTCCATAAAATGCCCCCAAGCACAAGCCAAATAGAGAGACGGGCATGGTCAGCGGCTGTGTAAATGTCCGGAAGCCCAAGTAACTTCTGCTAGTATCTAATGCTCTGTAAAAACCATACAGTCCTTAGAGCATATTTGAGGTTTAACAGTGACTAAAATTACTGCAGTCACATTGCAACATATGATTGCAGTTGACATCGACTGTGTCCTTAACTAAATTCAACGTGTTATTGTAAGCATACTTCAGAAATATAACACGTCTTATATATACGTTGTCCTAATCAACGACATCTTTCAACTAAAATTTGAATACACTCCTTGTTTCTAATACATATGTAAAGATCAATTGGCAGTTTCACTGAAGGCTACATTGTATGACCATAATAGGAATTGATAAATGCAGCGCCGTGGTGCATTGGCAAAGATAATGTAGTGGATTTTCTTGATAATATAACGGAATCGATCAATCTTAATGCAATTGCGTTGTTAGCAGCTTGTTGTTGTTTATTAAAAACCTTTAAAATATTGTCATTAAATGATCCCAGTATGAAGTGCTCAAGTGGTATCACAATTTTCTGGAGAGAGGCAGCGTTCTACATGATTTTCTTTTCATTTAGCCGTTCTCCAGGGGATCAGTATGCTGCGCTAATAATCGACATTCCGTGTTCAAATCGTTTTTAATGCATACCGCCGATATTTGAATGTTTTTCCTTCATTATAGTTGGGTGTTCGTTGGTTTTACCACTGGTGCCGAAATTCCATTAACTTGATAATTTTTGCTGTTTTTAGAATCCGTTCATTTTTTCCGTCCTGTATAAACTAAGACTTACATACCCCAAGTGTTCATTCGCAGTGGTGGAACATGCTGTCTTATTTGTTGCGTAAAACCTGAAAATATCTGAGAGAACTTGGCATTTCCACTGTTAATGAATCATGAATTTGTGTCAATTTCCTTTTGAAAGAGGTATGGGCAGTGGCCTTTAGAGCGGGAGCAGTCTGTTTGTCGGCCATTAGTATTGTCATGTCTGTGTACGTGTAAGGGAATGGTTCTTGACCCTCCGTTCACACTTACCATGTCTC
The DNA here is from genome assembly GCF_032854445.1 of Liolophura sinensis. Taxonomy (NCBI): domain Eukaryota; kingdom Metazoa; phylum Mollusca; class Polyplacophora; order Chitonida; family Chitonidae; genus Liolophura; species Liolophura sinensis. The sequence continues at coordinate 23,814,743 of NC_088295.1, forward strand.
CCTCCAGCACTTTTCAGTGCGGATTAATTTCCTTCCGCTCTGAGACTGGTGATTCGCTTTTACCTACTAGGCCCGCATCAAGACCACCTGTCACACGTTCTCGGATTAAAGATGCTAACTAAAACCTGTTCATTAAGTAGGACGAAAATAGACAATACACCCGTGGCCATTTTCTTTCCTGCACACTGATGGGCAACTAGACGGCGCTGGCTTCCCTTGAGACCACTGTTAGAGACATGAGTTTTATCACTCGGCCAATCTTTAACTTGTCTGGACTTATCTATGGCTTCTGTCTGTGGCTTCCATATCGATGATAAGTATTCATAGATCTCGGTTTGCAGATTAACGCAGTTATTCAAGAATCAAGGGGGAAAAGCAGTACCAGCACTGAGTCAATAACGTCCTCAGTAACCTTAAGGAAATTTCCCCTACCATTTCGTTCGTCATTGGAACAAGTTCAGATATCGGCAAACTGTACCCTTTAAACATACAAGATATTTCACTGAAGCGATAAAAGAAATAATCACATTTAGTATAAAAGCAAGAGGTTGTTTTCCTGTGCAACATATGTGCGATGAGCAATTCATTCCTACTGATAACACTGACGGAAACTCGTTCTACAGATCTGAAACATTCCCTGAAATTGAATAGCTCTGTTCATACTTTCATACCGGGGGCAGTACACAGACAAAAACAAAGGAAAAAAGTGTGCCAAATTTAATAACTGAAACCCATGGGTTTTACGGGCTCTGGAATGTATGTACTATCATTTATCTTTGTTGAAAGTATCAATAAGTGTCGATGAAAATGTTGCAAATATTTATAAATTATACAACAGTAAAGCTAACACACAATCCTCTGGGCATTTAGCTTCAACAGTTGATGTGTTATCAGGACCTATTTTCTGTGGACGAATTCTATTGTAATATCCATAGATATCAAAGTATTCATTTATCTCCAAACAATACACACTGCTGGGATTTGTGATTTGGACGAACCTTTCATAATTAAGGTACTTTACCCCCAGAGTGATCTATCAAGCCGTCTCATATTGGGCCATATGGGCATCACTTAAAAATCATTAATCTCCCTGAATACTTTTCACGGAAAGTGCCTTATCTTTTGCCAGTAAAAATATATAAATAAGCCGTATCATTTCGCTCTCATAAGGTAGGAGGTGCTTGGAACAAAACAATTGTCCTTTTACATTCTTGCAAACATTCATCGGGTTGAAATACCAGGAATCAGAAACGCAAATACCCTTTCACTGCCTTTTCTCGAGACAGTTCCGCGGGCGACTTTTAGCTTTGATATCCTATCTAAAAATAGAAATTGCAGAATGCATAGATATGAAACGTATGTAAAGAAACGTACAAAAGAATATTCAAACTATATACAAAATCCTTTCATAATTTTGGTTGCAATGAAATGTGGGAATGGAAATTGCTATATACGCAATACAAAGAGCAACAGGTCAACGTCGATCAAATTGCAGTTATCGTCAGGGAACACATCAAGAGCATATGGTTTCCGACGCAGATAAATCAAGACCAACAGCAATACTTACTTGTGTTCCAGTCTCACTCAAGCATTTATCCGCAGGTGTTAGAAATTTTATCTACGTCGGTCAAATAAACAAATAATTATATAAAATAAACTTATTTACTTATGGGGGATAAAAGCGCCCCACCTTCCAATGTACCTGGTAAAACTCCTGACTAAAGCCGGAGGCTATTAAACAGGAGATAGATTCTACCAAGAGGCCGAATTGGTCAATATCAGAAGGCATGTAACCGTTTCATTTTTCTGTATAATTAAAGAAATGTTCAGTATGAATCAAATATATATGGTAATATTGAATATGGAAGCACCGACGCACTATTGCCACTGGACGCAATTTCCCTTTAAGCTTTAATTTAAAGTACTTGTAAAAGCACACAAGGGTGCTTTGAAGCCATGTGCAAGGCATCAAAGAAGGGCCGTGAACATTTGTAGTAAGACCGACAGAGTCACGTTAGAGCGTTTTTTAAAATGATGTTATTGAATGTCAGATTCAGGATAATGACAGCATTGATAAGCTATAACAGGTCGCAAATTTCGATCAACCGCTAGCTTTTGGCGAATACAACGATGTTATCTAGTAGTGTTGGGGAAGGAATTCTCTCGACACAGAGCACAGCAAACATCACTAAGCTTCCATAATGCATTGCAGGCAGCGAAATTTGGCCTGCCGGCGAAACCCAGAAATCGGTTACGTCTTTTCCGCCTCGCCTAACCGATTATTCGGTTACGCCACGTATGTTTATCAACCCGATCGGTTACGCTAATTGTTTACGTGGTTTATGTTTCAGGCATCATTCTGGATCATTAATAAAAGTATTCAGCTCAATGTTATGTTTGTTTTTCTTTTCTGTATCTAGCAGCTCATACCGTAAGGTTGGTGAACAAAAGAAAGAGAAATTTTACACTCACACGGTGTTTCAACGTTGTGTGTTGCCTGGTTGGTACTTGACTCCTGTGGCACATTTTTACGTGAAATTCCGTTATACAGGCTTATAGGTTTGCAATATGCCCAGTCCAACATTAAGTACTTCCAGTAAGTGTCATTACGGTATTGGGGAGCGAGTTTGGTATCCCTGATTACTGATAATTAACGCAGTTTCCAACGCACGTGGTGTGAGTCTTACCACAGTGATATATATATATATATATATATATATATATATATATATATATATATATATATATATATATATATATATATATATATATATATATATACTCGCTACAGGGCCGGGAGAGACCTTGACGTCACAGGCCTATGCGTCACAGGCCTGTGCTCTAATTCAGAACGCAGCCGGTGAGGTCCCGTAAGGGTTCCATCAATCTGTACGGTAGACTCGACTAATTTGGGCTCGAGTAGCAGTTAAACTACATGTACATGAAAAGGTAACCTTGTTTTATTTACTTGCGTGATCGTGAATAGATAAGTCAAAATAAATAATTTGAGTATTATCTCAAAGCCTGTAAGGCATATATGAATGATTACATTTCCATGTGACCAGCACAGGCAGCTGGCTGTGGCTGAAGTCGATGTTTCTATTTTTAGACGCGTTGCCAAATTGAACCGCACGTAACCGTTGCGCGACCGACGGTTTCGTTCGCGCCAAATTTGGCTGCCTGCATTGGAGGAGCATCGCTTCCCTAGAACGGTGTGCCTTAGCCGGCCTGCCGTCCATGTTTGAGAGATCGACAGGAAAAGCAGCTTACAGAAACAAAGACCGGCGTTGGAATCCGGAGAGGATAAGGCCTTTCGACACATATCGAGGTCAGGACACAAGACGCTAGTCTGCCCTGTGTCATACAAGGAGTTGTGGACATACAACGGAGTAAAATCGTCTGACACTACAGTTGTGACAGCTGAGAACTTTAACGAAGCATAAGGAGATATTCTGTGGAATGTGAAATACCTTAAAACTCATACATTACGTACAAGGGAGGGTACATCCTGAAATCGATGGGAATGGTTAAAAACAGCTGAAAAGAAAATAGAGAGTATATTCTGCCAGAAAGATTCGTTGTTCCATTGTAGAACTCTGATGTAAATGTGATGATTTACTATACAGCTGGAGTAAGCGGTAACGATCATGAAGAATTCATATAGTGGAATTAAGAGGAAAAACTCCATTTTGCAAAGCCTGAAGCAATGGACGGATATAACTGAATACCTCCCACCACCCGCCATCCTGTGCAGTTTCCTTGTATTGGTCTTTATCCCGTTTGGTAAGTAGAAGTATTTTTCTCCTTCCTGCGTTATTGATACCGAATATCTCACGCCCCCTTACCACTTATTTTTACTTAATTTATGTATATCTTTTTAGTATTTCTTTGTAGTCTTCATGACTTTTTTCATGGAAGAACTTCGAATGATGACGTAACAGGACGGAAGAAGCCGTAATTAAAATATTAGGGGACCGCTCTGTAATAAAACAAATTGTGACTTTTAAAACAAATAAAACAAATTGGGCTTTATTTTTCATCGGTTTCAGAAGAGAATAATCTTTCCAAAGGTAAAAAATGTCTTCTAATTTTCTGCCACATAGCCCAATACCATTTGTCGTGGGCTGTGGTGAGTTTTCGATGCTGTTTTGATGAAGGGTGATGGGCGGATGTTTGGTGTTGGTGCGCAGGAGATAGGGACGAGGTTGGTTAACCAGGACTCATCATTAGAGATGGACTATGTAAATCACGTCAGCTGGACGGCAGCAGTTCTTTAGCACAGAGACTATCATCTTACAATTTGATTTATGTCTCTGATGACACACTAATAACTTAACCTGGTGGAAATCGATGCTGACTTCATTATACATAAACCAAAGTAGTGGCGATTTGTACAGCTTCACACGAGCCATTCTTCGTATTGATTTCGACATTGTTTCTCCGACAACACTGACAAACAATTAACGTAAAAGAATAAGATTGTAACGCCTGCATGAACAGGAGATATGTGTTGATGTGACTCTCACCGGATACTAACTGTTGGACTGATAGATATAAGAGCCGTGGTCGTCCGAGCCCTTGAATCCAATAAACTGCACATGACAGCAGAGTTTGGTATTCACAGAGAACAACGGATGCTTGGGAAACTCAACGATCTTATCAACATTTGGAAATGAGCGACAAACGGTCCATAGAAACGGCACGACTTGTCTGACTTCCGACAGTCATGGATGTGAGGAGAAAACAGATAAGCCTCGAAAATCAACAAAGATAAATGAATTATTTCATGGCGATCGACGAAATCTTACCCATTAACGGCATGTCAAAAATAGTACAAAATACTGACAGCTGCAGCTCCAATTTACCTTACCCGACCTATATCCACTTCGATTCCGTAGTTTAATTCCCACTATAACCTGATGTAATATCGTGTAATGATCTAACACAAGAAAACGATAAGGTAAAGCTAATTTACAGTCCGTCCAGATGAATATCCAATGTTAAAATACATTAGTGTGCTAATGGAAATGTGATCGTTTTTCTTCTACAACGTCTACAGCGTGCTGCTTGGTTGAGGTTTGAAAAACGGTTTTAATACAATGTTGACCAATATTCAACTATGTGTTTGTGTGCAGAACAGGATCATTTCAATATGTTCCGTTAGTTATGTCATCCTGAAAGCAGGTCGATTATTGAAAACCGTGCAACCCACAGTAAACCACATCTCATGAAAATGTTTCTGAAACTTGAATTGGTGGGCCTTTTTGACATAAGTGAAGGTTGCTTATGTCATTTTCATTATTACAACACTAGTATCAAGTTCGACATCACCTATAAAAATGCTCAACAACTTGAAAGCGGTTAGCTCATTTCCAGAATCTTTTGAACTGAGTGTGATTTGCCTTCCAGCTTGATACTGGACAGGATAAGAACGCACAAAATTATATTTACGTTACACCGTAAAATATGTGTTTAGGGCCTGAACACAAAGCTCCGCACAATCTTGCTTTCACTTTTTAAGCACATGGTTTGCTAAATATTAGAAAAGGTGTTTACGTTGAAATGTGGAGGCATTAAACATGTGGAGGGCACAAAATATTTTTGATTTGGAAATCCTAAACATGTTTGCCCCCAAACAAATGGTATGCTAAACTTGTTTGATACCTATGCACATTACCTGGCTCCACTTTTTTAACATGTCATCATCTAAACAAGTATGTGCTTAACTTGTTCTCCTATGAAATTAAATGTCTTCATTCACACCAGTATTTAAGGAAGGTCTGTGAAAGTATGCAACATTTAACCATTCAATATAAAGCATTGAAGTAATGTTAAAAAAAACATTAAACAGTAGCAAACAAACAGACCTCTACAGCCATTCTACCTGAATAGTACACCATGATTCTACACCAACCAATGTCCAATCACGGGGTTGTCTTTGCTGTGAGTCACTATTTTCATATAAAAGCGTAATAATTAATGCAACAAGAAAATGACCGTAACATATCATGAATGGAAAAGTAATAAATAAACATTTACACAGAATCATGTTATTATGGAAACAACGATAACAACGAGTGAAACAACCACTCTATCCCCCCGCCCCCTGTACATTTAAATTAATACAACTACATGTAGTAATTATAATGTTGTCATGAACATGAATTTTGTGCACCATAACCTCAATGTGTGTCAGTGCGCAATTATAATGAGAAATTTCAGAAACATTTAACTCATAGGCAATGTCCTGGAAAACATTATTTACAGGTAATTAACTACTGAAACTGTAAGTCTTGATATTATGATAATGAGCTGTGCACATTATCTGTACTTATCTTACAAACAGCATCTCACACAATTCTCAAACATCAGTAAATTTCCCTTATTCATTTACATGAATACTTTGTGTTTTGCATACCGAGGATTTTGCATTATTTTTGTGTATAATATACATGGTAATACTGGCACCTTACTCTCTTTCAACCATAAAATACTCTTTTCAAGCTAGAAATGCAGTCACAGTGATATGCAAATGTACAAGACCAAAATAAGATGGCTATCTGTATTACCTGTACAACAGTCATAAATGGGTGAAGTTTATTGGACTTCTCCTGATTGCCTTCTCCAGGCATTCAACCACTTCAACTCATCTGAAACACAAATTAATGACTTTGTTTTATTTTCAAACAGTTGAATTGGCTTACAAGGTGTTTACAAAGAAGAGTCAGGTGTAATTTTTTGAACTGGATTTTTTCTAAGTTTGCATCCCCTTATGGCTAAAGTTACCCATACACACTCGCAGATATACTGGTACATAAATTTATTGATCTGTATTCATTTTATAGCTATAATAACCATACACTTCACATACATCTGTCTGTCACTCCCTTGGAAGCGCAAATAAACTAATAAATAAGTATATAACAATATATGCATATATTACATATAAATAAAAATAATACATCCCACCGTTGAATGCCTCAAAGATACACACTACTACCACTTACCAGGTTTACACTCCTTGCATGTAATAATATATTTAGGTCCTACCATGCGCAGTATGTTACATATAACTTGGAAATGGCACAAAATTAATGTACGTTATAATGAAAACAAACAACATGAATGGATTTCATACAGCCTGATCTTCGATATATTGCAATTGACAATAAATATCAATATTTTGCTACCCGGCACGCATACATCCACACGCGCATTGTAGGCCTACATGTAAGCTCCAGTAAGCTAGTGCTGCAGTACACGCTGCATTGGACATTCAATGCTGTGTTGTTACATTCTAGCTAGGATTTCGCTTTCGATTCCTTCGATTCAGTTCTGTGACAGCATTTTCCCAAATCAAGGAAAGCGCACCTTTATTCAGTTAAAATCTACTTCAAACTCTAGATCCCCTTTCTTCTATTCACAGTTGTAGACTGACAACAAATTGCCTAGCATATCAGCTCATTATTTCTGCACACGTTGCTTTTCTCATGTTAAGATGTCAGATTCGAACAGTACAGCTACCTGAAAACTTAGGAGAAGGATTCAGCATCATACTGCATAAACATGCCAGTCATTATACACAAACATGCTGATTAACGCACCGGCTGCTTCAACTAACGCTGCATATGGTGGTAGTGATGTTATTTTGAAGCTAATTAAAACATATCAGAAATTTTCCTAATTTGGACAGAACTGTAAACTGTTTGTCAAAGGCTTTTTACCCACTCCGCTAGCGGTCACCATAATTATCGGTGACAATGGCCAAGCTAGCACAAGTAGCAGTCGGCCTAACACAGGCGCACGGTAACACTCGTGCTGGGTGCTTGTAAGCTTTAGTTTCGATTATGTTGTAGAGAAAGGTGCAAATCTGCATGTGGTAGTATGTTAGAGTACCAGGCGAAAGTTTACGGATATATACATACTAGTGTTTCAGTGAAAGATGACAGATTTATCACGTGCAGAATACAATGGAAAGTCACATGAAAAGAAAATCCTCATGTAACCAGGCTCCTATTAGTGCCAGATGTAACCTACAACTACAATACACCCATCACTTGCACATCACTACCCGCCAAAACAACTACGCGCGTATATAATGATGCGAATCGTGCAGCAGACACTAAACCAAAAAATCTTATGAGAAAAGACAAAAACAATCAGTACAAACAAGTACCTCAAATACACTTCTCGGCATCATCTTTTCCAAAGATGAGCAGGCGGCCATCTTCGATCACGTGTGCTATGGCGAGCTTGCGCAAATAAAACGTATAAAGACCTACACATGTTTAGAGTAAACACGTTCGGTTAGCAACTGAACTGAATCATAGCGTCATGAAAGGTTTCATATATACACGTTTAGCTGTTACGTGTGTTCTTAATAATGTGCTTACTTTTCCGTGAAGTAATTCTACATGTTTAGATAGATAAGTACTTAGCTTTGTGTCACCTTTGTGTGTAGCTCAGATATACTAATAGCCAGTAAACAACGATTACGTGTTTACACTAATCGTGTTTAGCAAATAAACATCATGAAACAGATACTTCGTTATTTTTGCTAAACGTGTTTAGCATCTGACACATTGTGTGACATGTCAAACATTTTCAGGTGTCTCCGATGTGTGTTCATCCTCCACACTATTTAGAGTGCATTTGGGTAGGGCATGATGCCAAAAGCGGCGGTCGATAGGTTATTACTGATGGTCGTTTCATAAGCATGCTTTGTACGGGAAAAGTGGGTGGAAAATCGTTTTACTACCATCGATTGTGACATTAATTCTTCCAGTTTTAACCAGCGTGCGTACAACTGGATGACGAACCACGAGGGTATAGAGCCAATTCAGTTTTTCCTGACTCTAAAGTGATTCTGGGGTGCTACTCGGTGCAGATAAATACAGAACTATTCGTGGATCTGAGGAAAGCGTTGTTTTTAGGAGTGTAAATGTTAGTAAAAACGACATCTTCCGTTAAACTTATTCTACCCAATCATCGATAAGGAGTCATGGACACTATTTCCCACTGTCCAGCCAATGCATCCCGTGACTCTCTGCCCCGTGACAAATGAAAGCCATATCTTCATAATAGCTCTACTTTGCTACTGTATTTAAGCATTATTGTTAGCTATATTACACTATGAATATATTCTGAGTTTCCCTCTTGTTTACAGATTAAGTGTTATCCTCTACATAAACCTGCGTCCCTAAACAGAGGATAACTTTGTCTGAACATCTCATGAACATGAGCTTAATAAATTCTGAACATATGACCAACACATGGAGTAGCTGTAGATAATATACACGCAAACGTATTTAAATGATACTCATACTCACAGACAGTACAGAGTTGCACAGAAAAACGATTTATTTGTGTAAATTTTGAAACTGAAAGAAAAACCCATTATAAGTGAAGGGCTTTCTCGAATTTCTTCAAAATCCGCCCTAACTGACTAATAGATCTGTGTCAAACACTACTGTTTCAAGAGGTGCAATTATTCCCATTTCAGGTTTAAGGTCTGGTTTATTCTAATACAAAAACTGCATTGCATCACTTAGTCATGAATTAAAGATATGCAAGTGATGCTTGTTAGTTCTGAAACACAGTTCATTTGTCCTTAAACTGGGGTTCATTTCCGTTCTTTTCAATAAGTTATTGAAATATACTTCTCTGCGTCATAGTACTCGGATACATTCTTTATGAAGTACTTATATGAACATATGTGTTCGTATTTTGCTTTGCTATTCATAATATACTTTTTTGGCAATATTGTTAAACAATTTAAATCCAGCATACTTTTATCCCATCAAAAAATATTTTTTCTTTGTTAGTTTATCTTGCATCCACTCTTAGTTTTGATCCAGTTTTCGTATTGATCCCCAAAATGCTTAACAGTTGAGCACTCTAAAAATAAGTGCTCTATTGTTTCTTTATTTTGCTTAAAGTAATCACAGTCCAATTTATGAAGATATTTATTGGTTGGAATTATTCTTTGTAAAAGCTTATATTGCAAGTCTTTCAGTTTTTTTATAGGGAGAACAGTAGAAAGGGCAATAAAAACATCACTCCAATTTGTATTTCTTATTTTGAGTACATTTTCCTAATTTTGATATTTTTCTTCTGCAATTCTCTCAGCGTTTAAGATATCATAGAAAACCCTTCTAACCAAGATTTGAAAGGAAAAAGATCTCATAAGATGAACATCTTTGCACATGTCTGCATCATGGTACCATTTGATAGGTATGCTTGCTAATAGTTCATTGTGGTCCAAAAATGTATTCTTTACGTTATATTTCTGCTTAAAATCTGTAAATTTTAAAAACTGTTTTTCTGGATTTATTAGGTCTCTTACATACCGGACATTACTGTCATACCGTTCTTTTATACAGAATGTTGGTTATTTAAAACGCTAATTGTACTATATGTATTCATCCACAAAATTTGATGGTAATGTGTGTTTTAATTTTTTGTTAAAGTTCTCCCCATGCCTTTAAGGTATCTAGCCAAAAGGGACTTTTCAAAGAGTGTCGTTTGTTTTTTCATAGGCACACTTCCAACGGTGAATAAGTATTTAAAATCTTAGGATTTAAAGCTCACATTTTGCCATGTTTGTGCTTAAGGAAGTATCTTTCTCATCCACGAAATTTTTAATGCTTGTGCAAATTTGACTACATTTACCGTACGCACACGTCCCATATTCGTAATTTTGTGTAAGTTGCAGAACCTTTTTATACGATCAGGTCCATCATTCCATATAAACTTACACACCAAGGTATAGATCTCTTTGAAAATTGCATCGGGAGGGTTTGGGAGGGAGGTAAATGAATGTATAAGTTTGGATAGTGCAATGGATTTAGTTACTGTCAGTTTTTCCTGATAAAGATAAATTTCTTATTTTCCATTTCTGTAACTCTCTTTTGAGATTTTGTAGTCTTTTTAAATAGTTTATTTTCCACATTTTATTAGGTGGCCAAGCACTTTTTGCTGGGACACATATTGAAATCGTTCGGAATTTTATTATTTTTCTTCCGTTTTCCTGAAAGCTTTTTGAAAGCATTAACACCTGTAAAAGGAAAAGTTTTCATTGGATGTTGTATAAATTTGGTGATTTTAGGAACAGGGTTACGAGGTAAGTTTTGTCTGTTTTTGGGTTAACTTTGGTCACGTGACATGGCGGCCATCTTGATTTTGATAAAAATCCTTAAAAATCTCAAAAACGAACGAACGGATTCGTTTTACATTTAATGTACTTGTAGAGTGATCCCAGTTAGAGAAAGTTTTCGATTCATTCATCGAAAGCTTTGGAAGATAGCCATTGGTCAAAGTTATGACGTCATAAAAACTGTCTAATCTTGATAATGTTTTCATGCATTCTGGTGTATTTGGCAACGCTAATTCCGGATCTGCTTTCGGAGTTTGCCTACCTTTGTAACTTTTTGAGATACGGTCGAAACTTTTCAGTTACATAATGTCAATGGCCCTGTAACTCGAGAACTGTGGTAGTCAGAAGCATGAAATTGCAGCCCAAGGCCACGCCTTTTTGGCAACGGAGTTGAGCTACGATCATTAGTTTTCTCGCTAGAAATGTTTAAATGACACCGCCCTACCACCCCACCACCCTAGAAATGTAAGCCTGTGCATTAACATGGTTTTCGTAGGTAACTGTGTATTACTATGTATGTATTGCATATTTGCACGTATGCCAGCCGTTCGCAATGAGTCATGGGTAATTCTCAACAATCCCGACGGCATTCCCCATACACCCGTGATATCAGGAATATGGGCCAAACACACACAGACACACACAAGTCCAAACACACACATGTACCTTGAGTCATTGCGAGCCCAAAACATGTTTACTCTTGTTTGGCCAAATTCAACCGTTAAAGAAATATCGTGGTTTACAGTTTCTATTCAGGTCTAGATTTTACAGGCCCGTAAGGAAGAGACGGAAGAGAGGCATTGTATATGATATCTGGTAGTGTGAGGTTCAAATCCAGTTGGTTATTTTCATTTTTGTCATGCCTTTCTTCTCCATGTTGCCAGTTTTTGTAAATACTGTTGGAATGTGTTGAATTTTCCATTTTCCTTGTACGGCAGTAAATATAGCTTTTCGTTACGTGTTAACATTTTGAAGAATTCTCGTGGAGATGTTATTTTGAAAAAGATTTATCCATTTTATTCGCCAGGTAACTTACAAACTGATTTTGTGGAACCAGGGGAAGCACTAGCCACCCATAATGCTTGATCCTTGAGAATCTTTGTTTGATATCTATCATTTGGCGTGTTTGTTGACCAGGTCAAGCTATCATGTGTTCCCAGTGTGATAGTCTGACACATGAATACTGTGAGTCTGTCCCGCCCAGTCCGACTCCATGTGCCTTCTGTGAAATTAAGGACACGGAAACCGGAAAATGCCTGAACTACACAGAGTACAACTTCTGTATCACAATGAAAAAGTATGTCAACGGTGAGTATATTGTCCTGTCACCTCTAACAAACCTAGGGTCGTCAAAAAGGAAGAGACAAGACGACTCTAAATTACATCATGACAAATGCTGGGCGTATCAAGCATCATCCAAACAAAAATATAGATAGTTACAAAAGTGAAAAGAAAAGGTCTAAAAATGTTTTCTTTATAACAACTTTTTCTTTTTTGAAACAACAACACAGCGAGACAGAAGTTTGAGAAGCAAATAATTTATTGAAGAGCGCTGAAACTGATCCAACCATGCAAATGAAAATGCATTTTACATAAATCTTAACCAAAACATTGTACTAAACATGACCTCTTTCAATGGAATTTAGAATGAAAGATGGATAACATAACAAATGTTATTTATTCAGTGGCGACGTTTCATTGTGCTTGATAACGATATTGGTATCTATACCGAAACATAAAATAGTTGTGATCCATACGTCTACCTTGAAGTCAGGCTGACCTTGAACATTTGGGGTTCAACCCCATCATGTCAGCATGTTACTGCTGCTGGACAATTCGGTTTACAGGGTATCCACAGGTATTCACTACATGGAAACATTCAGTTGCTATTTATCTCTATATGGTTCAGCGCTTTTTAGTTTACTTACTTTGTTAGTGACACCCTATAATACCTCGGAGCTGGTCAGGGGTAACATTGTCCCTCCAGTTGTGAATGAAATATACACAGAATGTCTGAGACCAGCCAACCAGCTGGAGTGAGGCGTTTGTCTTGCCGAGTGACAGGAGATAGCTCAGGAATAAATATTTGCGACATTATTACATTACGTGTGGCACTTGCTACCTATAATGTTACAATTACTACATTATATGGGTAACCTTCACGAAGTTCATTTCTATCCATTGCTTAATATGTTACCTATGCGTGTTTCTGAACACTACGTCGAGGTACCCAAAATGTTACACACCTGCATTCAACTGAAATGTATTCATAAATCTGTCTTTTGTCTCATTCCCTCGATAAGGGACAAAGTTTTTTTGAGAACATTTTCTTTTTCATTAGAACAACTGGCATTTTTTTTTCATAAAAATTTATTTTCATTGTCTAGAGGTTATAATATACATGAAAGTTTTGCAAAAACTTGCCAAAAACAAAAGTTTACCAAAATAAACCATTCCGTTAAAGTTTGAGCAATTTACAGTTTAAATACTTTATGTATTAACAAAACAGGGACAGGCTTCAGGATACCTGTACATTTGTAAAAAAAAATGTATGATTTGAGAAACTGCGCCGAGCCATAAGACACCACAGCACTTCGTCAGGAAACTTACAAACTAATGTTGTGGAACCAGCGAAGCACTAGCCACCAATAATGTTACATTTCGAGTTGCAAGTACTACATATATTGTAATCACAGGATTTATTTCACAGCAGATTATACACTAGTGTGAAAAGATACTGTTCAATAATGAAAACTGTCTTGTTTACTTGTAGAGACACTGATAAGAACAACGCGGTCCTGTAATCCAATCAGCATTGGAGCTGACTGTAGGCCTGCCATAGACAAGAACAAGCAGCCCGTGAAGATCTGCTTTGATAGCTGCAACACAGACGGCTGTAACTTCAGTGACAGGGTGACGTCACACTGGGCTTTGCTTATGACATGTGTCGCCGTAACCGTCGTCATGATCCATGGAAAGCGTTTATTGTGAAAATGAGGTATGCTACCAGCCTGGCAACCCAAATCTAAACGAAGGAGCGAAGGCGTTATTGATAAACTGAGAGCAGGTGGACTTCGGTTACAGGAAAAAAAATGTCGGTAACACAACACCATCACCGATAAGAGTGATAGATATAAAAGCGATTGGACGACATGGGCAAAAAACTGTTGTTGATCACCTCTAGTTGGGAACACATTATGGTAGACTACAGTGCAGATCACATTGTTGATAGGTAGACTTAAAGCCAAACAGTCTGCATGGAAGCCTTTCAACAGTTATAAAAAACACAACTGTGGAGAATTAAGATTTTCTCACTCAGTCTGTTTAAATTTCAATGCTACGGAAATGCAGGGTTAATACAGGCGTACACCAAGAGTTTGAGGTAATATCAGTTGAAAACTCAATTGATATTCCTCTGGCCTAATCAGTCCAGTACCAAGCTGTGTAAAAGCTCACGGGATAGCAGTTAAACAGCACTGATTGCGTATAACATTCCTGTTGCACGAGCAAAGGCAAACCAAATACACTGTATGCGAATTATCACGGCGAAGGACGAAAGGTAGAAATCTTGGACTTTGTTCAGGCGGTATGTTCATGTTATGTTTTAGTGTGCAAAGACGTGTAGTGTTAATGGCCTATCATATGTTTGTACTTAATATATATGAATATGGTTTAAGGAATCTGGCCTCTTCTTCCAATCACAGTACAATGGCCAACTAACAGTTACATATCTACAATCCAGCTGCATTATGATGAGAAATTCAGGGATGAAAGGAATGTAAAACCTAATGGGTAACCTGCATTGCCAAGTCTTCCTCCAGTGAAAAATGCTCTCTTATGATAGCATACCACTATCAAGATAGTTTGGCTTAAGAGAATCCCTTACTGAAAAAACCCCTTTACTATGTTTTTATTTTCAGTAAGCAATGAAGTTCGCAGCTAATCGTTTATTCTGGTCATTAGGTGATCGCAATAGACGTCAAACCGCAAAACAGATAATGATTAATTACTTCATGTTAAGTGTGCTATGTATTGTTTGTGTTATATATTGATGTGAACTAGGTTCCTGTATAACCTGGTCTTGTTTCGATCAAATATCTGCTTTTCAGGGGCAACTGACTAAAATGGCAATTTTGAATGATGTGAAGACAACAGATGCCATACCGTTCTACACTGGGATTTAAAATTTGATAAATAAATTTAGGTTATATATTTTCCGAGTGATACTGCGATTTTGATCAAATATCTGGTTTCCATGACAACGGATCTGAAATAACAAACTGAACACAAAACATCTTAAACCACATTACACAGTGTTTCAAGATTTTGTATACATGTTCATATGGGGATTAAGTTCCCATTCAACTGAAACTCAGAATTAGATTTTTGGTTTCTAAAGCAGTCGATTGATAATACAGCCTATGTCGATATAGTTTCTTTACCCGATTTGTTTGGAATGTTACAATTTCTATGTTTCGCACATGCAAATTTGCTCAACCCGATGGGATTGTGTGTGTCACACTCTCTTCTTTTTTAACGTGCAATCTAAACTCTAGTACCTCCACATAAAAAAAAAACTGAAAGTGATATATTAAGAGGGGAGCAGATGCTTTAGAGGTGAGACTGATCTATTAACCCGCACACACTCCAGCGTCCATAAATCACCTCCACATGCGGATTACCTTTTTACCCCTTCATTATTTGGTGAATTTCACTAATCCTTGAAACAAGCATCTAAGATGAATGTATTTTTAAAACAGGCCAACAAAGTAATTATTCTTCTACGCATTATATTCCAAGGCACGAAAGATCGCCATAGAAGGACTTGTATAATTCGAAAAATCTATAGCCAAAAGAGCAATGGCACTGGCGGTTGTCTCTCAGATGTCTCCTTCAGATGTAATCTCTTCTGGAATAATTATTTGGTCTCAAGTCATGGAGGGTCCTGTGATGATGTCGTGGCTGTATGATCTCTACGATTTATTACTGTACTGACATCTATGAGGATACATTCTTTGATGTGTTTAAGAATTTCACTCTTAAGCCGTCGAAGTATGCTGGCTGTATGTTTAGTTCCTGATAACTTTTGTATCCACAAGAATAAAACCTTAAACTATATTCTACCACGTTAAATCCCAAGTCTGTCATAATCTTAGAAGTCATTTGTTTTCACAGGCAAATCATCTGTCCGTTTCTAAGCTTCTCGTGCATATAAAACGTGCGTGCATATCAGACTCAGCGTAATTAAATAGGACATAAAGGGTTATAGGTGAACAAATGTACACTTTTTCTCGCCCAGTATTTTATTGTCTTTTAGACTGCTTAAATATATAATTCATATTCTACCAGGTACAAAATCGACGCATTCAAGTATATTCAAATGAACGCTATTTTTACAGGGGCCGTTTCAGGGCCGTCAATATATTTGCTCGATACAAGATGCGGTATAGAATGAAAATCATGGTTTGCATTTCATCTTATTTTCAAAGCTCTAAACTAAATATCTCATACCAGGCGAAACAAGAAGGGCCATCTATTTTGTCAACTGGTTTGCTGTATTCGGCGCGCTCAAGAATACCGCACGCAGAGCGGTTGTTCCCCCCGCTAACAAAGTACCTCTGATGGATGAGGACAGGCTCGAATCCAGCTCTAAATAGCAGTGGAATGAGTAAAGATTACGGAGAAGAAAATTTTATACAGACTCCCAGAAAGAAATCACTGCATATTACCAGATAACTGCGACTGCGACGTGACTGGCCAAGAGCAGGTTTTGTTTATGGTTGAAGTTCCAAAAGTTGTTTTCAAGTCTTGTGAGAATTTCAAAATAAAGCGACTGAAGGGAGACAACTCATTGCATCTTGACATAGATTAGACATTTCTTACACCGTTTACATTTACATCTGCAAGCGTACACGGAACATTTCCTGCGAGGAATTTCCCAAAGGTTTTCCAGTTTCTACTCTTGTAATCTGGCATAATTTCTTTCGCCGTAAATTTGGCGCTGAGGTTGGAGGTGTGAGTGTGAGGATAAATGGAAGGTCTCAGTGCCTGATACCTGCATCCAGCTAGGAATTTAGTAATTCTTTGATGATTTTTGCATGAAATTTGTTGTAATTTCACTGACATTGAAAAAATCTATAAATACATAAAATGTTCTAATAGTACAACTTAAAGATAAATAGAACCATTAAACAATTAAACCATATCCGGAGAAACTAGCGCAACATATAAAAATGTAATTAGACCTAAATTATTTTTCAGAAACTCATGAGTATGGCGGCTAACACAAATTAAGTAAATAAATAAATCCTAACCATTATGTGAGATGCTTTTTTTTCAAAGTCTTTTGCACCTAACCTCCTATTTAAGAAGATGAGATTAGTGTTTGTTGAACACCGATAAGAAGACCGATAAGGTACTCTTGGAACGGCAGAAACACGATGTTAGACAGTAGAGTCGCCTTATACGAGATGCGAGACGCCGTCTTTAAAACTTATACCAACACCTTATCTTCATTTTAGAAATGTGAAACTTTTGAACGAAATTGGAGTTTGAAAAATCGATAAAGTACTCTTAACTTGGCAAACATCCATGTTGGACTGTACAAGTATACATGGATTGTGGTAAATGTTAAGTAATGTAATACTGAGCGTGTTTAAAAAGGGTTATGCCAACGCCTAATTCCCGTTTTAGAAAGGTGAAATTAGTACTTTCCAAAAGTCGTCTGGGTGAAGAAATCTGACAAAGTATTGTTGATATACCAGTTAGTTATCTTAGCTAGCATTATCAGGACGTTTTGAAAGTAAATTGTTTCCAGTATATAAAAACTAGCCCGCAGCACAGAGATTAAAACAAGAGCAAGTGTGATGGTTTCTGAATAGTCACACATAACAGGCAAAATGCGACATCTTGTCAAATAACATTTGGTAGGCATAGTACCTGTACAGACGTATTAATATAATTATTAACAGCATAGAGAGTAAAATCAGATCAGCGACGACAGTGTCAAAGATATTAACTTCAAAGGCAACAAAGCCTTCTTCAATTCCCCTGCATACATCGATTACCATTCATGGCATGTTGTGCATCGAATTGCTTGAATTTCTCATTAATTTAATAACATCTGTGTGAAATTCGGGGAGTCCTTATACCAAGAATGCATAGGTATAATCGGCCTCTTGTCAATATACCTCAGTCAGGGTTTCATTCTTACTGTTCATGTAAATGCATAAATAGCAGCAATTTACACGTCCCCTAGCACCATGGCTTAAGCAGAATTAGGTAAAAAATAATACAGTGATGTTAATTGCAATTTATTAGACTGGTCTACAATTACTCAAAATAGCTGTGTTAAGGCTGTGTTATAAGCGTTTTATGACATCACATGCTATCATATGCGAAAGTCGGTTCCGAAGTGCATCCTTTGCATTGTCTTCATATAAAACCAGATATAATTTCAACAAAAATTGGAACCTTGCAACAACGACAAAGTAGGTATCACTTTGAGCTTCTCCCGTCAGATATCTGCAAATGTATTCAACCATAATGGCATGAACTAAAACAGGCAGATCTTATTATATTTCTGATATACATGCATAAATTATCCTGCACAATAACCCATTGGTGTCCACAGAGGCATACATGTGTGATTTGTTGTGTGTCTTGGTTTGAGTGGTAAAGTGGAAGGTTATCTTCTAATCTCGGTCATTACCTTACAAGAGAATAAGAAATAATGAGAATTAGTCCATATTCTTGACAAATATAGTCGGCACAGATCTTCATTTTCCCTGCCAAATGTCACATGTGCACTCATATTCTGTGGCACCATCTAGAGTCTCGCTTGACACAGAACAAGGAAACGCAAACAAGTAAGCATATTACTGTAATAAGGGAGATAACTCGACGATCGTGTAGCCCTTGCGAACTTACACTTTCCCAAGTATTCCTTTTCTAGAGATGTGGTATAAAGTATGTGTGCAGCCACTGCAGAATCATGTCTGTTCTCTTAAACCATCTGTCACACCAACACATTAAACCATCGTGACAAGTCTCTTAGCTCCTCATTATCCCTGTGCTGGGAGGTTCGGCCAGATCAGGCATGCATTATTGCATTTGCGTCCTTTGATCAAATGTTTGGGTTTAGAGACCCGTTATGAAAGGATTATGAATAAATAAATATCTATACGGTTAAATCGCCTAACAGGTCTCCGTTCCGGAAAACGATCGAAGTGCCAAGATCATGATAATTTTTGTGACTTAATGAGGGCGGAGCTCATCGTGAGGTATAAATTACACTACACGACTGCCGTTCGTATTTGGTCATTTGGCATTGTCTGGTGTCTTGACTATGCCTCAGTATTCGACAATGATGCCCACAACAGTCGGACATACACAACGTAACCCGTTTACTTTAGCTTAAAGGTGTCTTAAAACAGCGTCACATTCCCCCCCCCCCCCAAAAAAAAAAAAAACTCATTTACTAATAGCGAATGGTGTCTTTTTGTGTAATAGGACATATCTGAACTTAGTATCCAGGATGCTAAAAACACATCCACCATTCAGTGCAGAAAACAGAGAACTTGCATGTCTAGTGTACCCATGTCCCCGATTCTCCTTCATTAATATTCTAATGAATATGTTTTGTTTGGTGAATAAATGATGGCCTATCCCTGAGCAGCCCCAGCCACAATACCACAGGGAATTATTGTCTAGGGAAAACAAGAGAATGGAGACAGCGTCAGCGCAACTAAGGCCTGTGACAATATGCTTGAGGCGATGGCTGGGGTACCAACACGCGTTAAACTCTGAACTACCCGTAGATCTTTATCTCTCGGATAAATGGTCTCTGTACACAAAATGGCACCCACCGAGGTGTACCTCACCTTTTGGCAAAGGCACAGCATATATTTGGACCAGGTTACTCATTACATAACATACAATATATTTGTGTCGTTCGTGACAGAACACTAAAAGAATTTCCGTCTTTTCCCACTATTACATGTCGTCTAACTACACTATTTGTCACCATTTGTGAATGTCAAGACACCAGATATAGGTGCATCAGGTGTCTTTGTTGACAGTGACAGTGACTCGTCACGGATCACTGCCAGTATTTGTGGGTCTTTCCATTTTCAAAAGTCCTCTAATGACGGAGAACAAGCAATATTTGTAAGCCTTTCCACTCTTACATGTCGTTTATAACTGCGAAACATAGCAAGTATTTGTGTTCCCTTCCAGAGTTAGATCTCGTGTAATTACAGAACACAAGACGTGTTTGTGTCCCTTTCTACCGTTTCATATCGCCTAACTGTGCGAAACATTTCCAGTATTTTCACTATGATCGACATACTACAGAGCAAATTGGGTGGTTTTTAATTCCATTGCTACTCTTTCAGAACGCTCTCACTGCTTGTTTGGCGCATTAAGTGCTGACAATAAGCGGACCACTTCTCTTCCACCAATGGGATGTGCTTATCTGTATGTCACATGTATGAAACTTCATCACTTACTCGCCTTCTGGCTTTTTTACGCGCTCTGCGTGATAAAAGAGGAAAGCAATGATACGAAAGTTCAAGGTTTTATGAAATCTCCCCTTTCATACTTTTGTTTCGCAATTCGCCTTTTCCCTTCGTTGTTTCGTACTTTCGCACATTTTCTTGTTTAAATAATCAGTTGAAAGGATGAAAGCGCACATGGCCGCTACCATAGTTATAAGTCAGGGTCAAATAAATAAAAATACACAAATAAAAAACTTCTAGTATTATATTAGTGAGCCTGCTTAACTGATTATCTTCGAACAGATTCGATTTGTAACACGGCATGGAGACTTTCCCCAGTACATCCGTTCCACACAGCTTAGACAGGTTTAATCAATGTGTGCACCGGAGGGAGAACTGTTTCTTTTAATTAGGAATTACAGCCCTCGTGTAATACCTATATACGCATGAATGCGTTGTTTGTAGCTGTGTTCATTCCATCACAGTAAGCCTGGGATTTGTTGAAAATGTGCCTCTCCCATGCCTGGTCTTTACAGATACCTGTTTACTTATTTAACAAGATATCTTAATGTACTTTGAGCTTAGTTTTACAACATGGGTTTATCATTCACAAGCAGAGAATCTCGAATAAAAGGTACTGGGTCATGGTCTTGGATTTGCAGAGAAAGACTTTATTTCAACCTCTACGGCTATTGTAGAGAAAGATTAATCAATGTTTTCCAATCAAGGCATAAGTCGTGATAATTATCCGACTCACGGACGAATCATAAAGCCGGTTTATTTTATGTACACAAGGTACACTATATAAAAGTTCGTTCAACGTTGCTGTGTGTGCCTTATGGCAATACGGTTATCATAACATTTTTCCCTCCGGTTCTATTAATTTTCCTCTGTACTTACGAACCAGTCGCCCTAAGGGCAATAATGGCGTTTCATAGCCAATTTAACCCACGTTTGACCCACTGTCTCCTACTTCATTTGGCTTGCGGGGGAAACCTACACTGTAGATGTGCAATATTTGTTCTTGCCTATCGTCATGCAAGGTCTTAAAGTGCATGCTTTGACATCGTCTGTCATAAGGTTAGGGTAGACCGAACCTTGCCATTGTCAGTAGTGGATGTAAACAGGCGTCATTCTGAATGACATGCGGGCTGTTACAGAATTGCTGCTCATTGCCATTCACTAATCTAAAAAAAGATCCTGCCATGATGTGAGGATTTTTGTTGGAAGATAGATTCTCTTTCACATGACAACAGTCATTATTAACTATTATTTGTATTATTATATTTGTGATTTTATCTATATAAATAAGTCTTACTGTCTTACTGTCGGGACTTTTATAGCTCTGTGAGAAATTGTGTCTGGGATAAGTGAGACGTTGATGTGTGTTTAGCAAGTGATACAAAAAGGTTTGAAGAGACGCTTACGTCTACTAGAATGGACGATTATATCTCGGTCATGTTTTACTGTGACGTGCATACGGGGACACTTCGGAGCCGTGTCGCAGTACCATGTACTAACAATCCATAAAGTAACGTACGTCAAACATGAATACATGCGGTGGAACAAAGATTAAACACTGTGCCTATTTCCATCAGCGTATAGTGTTAGATAATTAAAAGTGAATGCCTAACAGACTCATTTTTTTTAGGATAAGCAAGTTTTCTGTTCAAGGCTGTTGTAAAAACATTAAAGCCTTCAGCAGTAGCACAAAATATATACACTATTCCATTTGAAGTTGTTTTTGGTTGAGAAAACCATTTTTTCCCTTTTTAATTTTGAAAACTACAACAACCTTATGAGATCAGAGTATTGCTGATCTTGGCTATATATGTAATCACTGTAGACCATGCCAAGGGATTTAAATCCACGAGCACAGGCTAGTGACGTCACAATGGCAAACAATTGTTGTAACAAACAACGGATCTGGCTCTATGTAAATAGAAAACAGACAGTACCTCGGGAATCAAATGTGAGCAGGTTGATTGGCCTATGAATTGAATCCGCGGGCAGCTGAGGCATCACTAAAGTTAATGAAAGATGAAAAGGAAAATACGGTTTTTATATGTAAACACCCACATATGTTCACAAACGAAAATCCTTTAGTACCTACTGCGAAGAGAGCTTGCATGATTTGTAAAATTACTACTGAATTTACGTATCCTTTTTATTAATTATACTAACTCTAAGCAGGGAATAAGACAAAGGCGTCGCTATGGTTGACAATCATATTGTTAATAATCGTTTGACAAGCATATGAATACAGAATACTTCTCCAATCAAATATATATTGAGATGTCGAAGCTAGTGTGGGTATCATTTAACATTAGAGTCAACAATGGGTTGAAAGTACTGTCAAATAAATAGGCCTACACTCAACTTAAATCGTACAAAAATGTAATTTTCCTGTGAATCCATTTGTCCGCTATGAAATGAAAGCCTTTCTTATTATGTGAGTGAACATTAAAAATTTTACATGTCGATGATGTCTCTCTGCCCTTCGGTTTATCATAAGCCTATTATTTTGGTGTAAATAAACGTTTTCATCAACCCAAGCAGAATAGAAACGCTTGCCATTTTCCTAATATTATTTAATGACACTGGGATGAGCAGCTGGTAACAGTATGATATCACTTCGTGTCAACATTCCACTGTTTTGTGCGATCGAAACGTAGCATCGGAGATGCTGAAAGGAAAGGAAAGTATGATGATGACCTTAACGGGCCTAGGAAATTTAAACATATTATCCACGTGCCCTTTTCGTTTTATCCATCAAAAAGCTTAGCATAATGCAAAAGCAAGGATACTTCGAAAAATTTTATTTGTCATGTTCACGATTCGTATCCTGAAAATGACCCAAAAAATTTTGTTGAAGTATCGAAACGTCTAATATGTGAGTTCTCATTTTTTTTGCCAGAGTATCTATGTTTTTCATTATGTTAAATGCATATTTAGATGAAGAGATGAATCTAGTCATTTGACATCATAATCAGTATCGCCAGCTTCTTTGAAACTGTCATTGAAAAATGCATGGTTGAAAAAGGAAAAAAGATACTATGTCCAGGATAACATCACATTGTGTATCCACAGGGCAATTGTTGACGTCACATGGTAATTAACATTCAGTTTAGGACTGCTGTTATAGGAATCAGTTCACGTCACACATCTCCATTCTGTTCGAAGTTGTCAGTCAACTAACTATACAGGCTTGAAAAAATACAAATGTGTGCTTTATGACTGTGTATACTGAAAATCTTTCACTGAGGTGTTCATGCTCCCAAGGTAATTAACTTCCATATTAAGAGTGCTATGTTTCCTTTAATTATTTTGTTCTTCCTTAAACATTTCCCCAGTATTTTGCAACAACACTGTCCTGCCACCAGAGATTGTTGGATGAACTGACTGAAGGCAAGTGCCATGAACGCTTCCCCATATAGCACAACGCGCAAATACGCCAAGAAATTCACAGGTGAACAGATCTTCATAGAAACCTTTTTTCTGCTTTCATAAAAACTTGGTTGTGGGAAGAATGGCACTGTATTACAAAGACTATAGGACAGCAAGGAATATGTATACCATATGACATCAAAGCCCACATGTGAATTAACTGAAGGCCCACAAGAGATCTGTGGATGTTTTGATCAGTATTGGTATTGCAGAAGTCATGGAAACAAAAAATGATGTTTCTAGTCACAAAAAATGCAACTTCCAGTTTCTAATTCTTCCGCTACATATTTCATGAAAAGGAGTAACATGAGAAGTTAATGATAGACGACAAGACGTGCTCTCAGATTGAATTTATATGATTTCAGTATAGTTTTCGCATGTTACTATAACAGGTCTCGCCTCCAATTTATGGCGTTAACCCAGCTCTGAGAACTATGCTTTGTCCACCGAAAAATGCCTTATTTCGTTCTTTTAATGTTATTGTATGTTTAAATGTGATGAGCGTTTTGAGAAATCCAAGACGTGTTCATTGACGTCTAATAAATTGCTGCATCACTGCATAATCACTGCATTTTTGTGTACATAATTCTGCTCAAGCCGTAGAGCTAGGGGTGTGTAATTTGCTACTATTGAAGCATTTACACGAACAGTTAGAATAAAACCCTAAATGAGGTCAGTTGACAAGAGGCCAATCACAATGTCGTGGCTGCTCTGGTTTTACTCTCTGTGCTGTATGCTTTAATTATATTCAAATCGTGTACCATGCTAGTGCATAAGTTGTCGATGATAAAATATGCATTTAAGTTGTGCTTTGTTTGCAACTGTTCATACATCCAACGTGGCGAGCTAATTCAACAATTCACAATCATGAAACAGAGTGCCAGATATTTTGGGAGCTCTTTCCACATTTACTTTGAGTAAAGGCGTTGGATGACGTTTGATGTTTTCCTAATTGTTATTAAGCTAAGGTGCTAGCGGGTTCTGAATTTGCTATTATTTATTCGCATACGTGTTAGAATAAAACCCTGTCTGTGATAAACTGACAAGTGTGCGATTGTCACACGTGTCGCATTGTCCTCATTGCTCTGTTTTTTTTTTGTCTACGCAGTACGTCTTCATTATACCTATGTATTCTTGGCACAAGGATTCCCCGAATTTCACATAGCCGTTATTAAATTAATGAGAAATTCAAGCAATTCGATGAACAAAGAAACATCCCATGAATGGTAATCGACGTATGCAGTGGGACTGACGAAGGCTTTGTTGCTTTTGACATTAATGTGGTGGTAACCAGTGTATATAAATACTGATCTTTGTGAGATCTGGTGGTGTAAAGAGTAGGGAAAACCCTGTAGAGATGTCTTTATACCATGTGCATATTTGAGCGTCTATTTTAGTGAGACTTTTGGAGTTGTTAAGAATTTACATAGAGTGGAGGCCTGAATTTTTTTCAATAGCACAACAGTACTTTTTTCCAGAATGACGGTACCTCTTTAACCATAAGATAGCGGCAATAGTTTTCTGTGAAACAAGTCTTATTGCCTTGGCGCAAATCATTCCATGGAATGGATTCGCCATGTAAACTAATTTACATGTATGTAAACATGAGTATGTATAACTCTAAATCATGCATGTAACCACGAGAATGTATACATCGTCAACATCTTCATAGAGTACATTAAAACACTTTCAACCGAACATGATCGAGAATGCCTCTTCGGTGGATTGTTACTAAGCACCCATCTCTTCTGTGGTCTTGAAGCTATTTCTTAAATTTGCACTTTGGGGCCTTTTCTCCGCATTGCCATGCGAGGTCCTTTCAGGATTAGCAGGCTACATCTGTATTCTTTACTTACCAGCAGTGCATGTGAAACGGTCTGTGCCGATGTAAAGGCAGTAGCCATTTGCTTGGCTATGCGTAAATTATCAACAATTATTCACAGCTTTACTTTGTTTGACAATACCAAAATTGTGTGAAACATCTGCTAAATGACATTAGCCTACGTCACAGCTTTTTATGTTTGCAAAGGTGTGAAATATAACGAAGTATGAGTTTTGTGTGAATATGCTTCCAGTTAGAAATTCTTTATGCTTGTTGTGTTGACTCATGGTTTTATAAGAACTGTAAGCAATATTTTACCTACAAAACTATTTATCACCTATTCATAAGCATAACCGGCGTCAAACATCTTGATCCTCTTTGTTTGATCCTGTTGAATAGTTTTAAGAGGGCTCTCGTCGACTTACTTTGCCAAACCTATACAGAGTGAGATAATTAAATTCTTGTATGCAAATTATATAATGACGTTCGGCATCAAAAATAAGAAACCAATGTTGGGAAGAACAAGAGTCCACCCAAGCTGAATGGCGCATTGCGATGTCCCGAAATGTCAGTGTTTTAAAACGACTTCAGTTCGGTGGATGTGTCACTTACATTTGTGTTCACTGCGACGTTATGGTCTTACTATTCCAGCATAATGAGGTAATGATAAAAATTCAGAACTACATTAAGATCTCAGAAAACCTGTTTTTTGGCGTACACTTGACATTTATTGAGGACAATGCAGACGACAGGACAGAGTTCCAGGTTAGTGAATGTAACGGTTGAAAGCGTCTGATGTGGAAGCTAAGCTGGAAACATAAATTTCCGATCTCAGAGCTGTGCACCGTTATGCTCCTTTTTCATGAGCTAGTTTGAATTCTATACTCTGTCAGTGAGTGAGAACTCGCCGTTGCTAAAAATTGTAGTCAGAGTAAATCTACTGTGAATGCTTTCTTACTGGTTAGTCTTGGTCAGTGATATCCACGAACAAATATAATTGTCCCTTATACTCGTGTGGATACTCCAATGTAACCCCAAACCAGTCTGAATAACTCACCAGAAATGTTGAAATATTTGAGAAAAAAGATTGAAACTTTGACGACGCATGAAATAGATTGTCTACATCACTCAAAGTATATAAAGAACCTGAATAAATACAGAAGGCGTTTGTTTAAATATTAGGTCGCATACAGAATATAGTTTATTTTTTATTATTACATGTACTATTATTTTTTTATTATTATTACTTTTTTGTTTTTATTTTGATTGGTGTTTTCACTTGCACAACGGGAGTCATTTTTATATCCTAAGACATGTAGTGGGTAACTAAACGTTTATAGACTTGTTCCAAAAACAATGAGTTTTTTAACATTCCCATAATTTTAGCCCGTGTTAAACAAGGTCTTTTTTACACCATCTCAATACTACAAAATATATTTAAGTATAACAAATTACATACAATGTTAAGGAAATCGTAAGTATGTAAGCTTTATTTTGAACAAAAAGAAATCAGTTGTCTGTATAAAAGCTTAATATTTGCCCCAATCTTAAACATAATGGCTTCTTCTATGGGCTTCCCGGGGGCTGTGTCTTCCAGCTGAATATATGAACTCCACAATGTGCAGATATTTGACACCATCTGCTAATTACTATGAAGATGCGCATCGTCAACGTCAGCACCATTAGAGCCATCTGGCATAACGGCTGAATGTATGGATTATCCGTTAACTGTAAATACATGGCCTGTGTAACAGAAACAACATTCAACCAATCGCAGCTTTTGTAGAAAACACGCTGATTACCCTCTTGTGAGTATATAAACTGAAGTATTGTCTACATCGACAGGCTGTTTAAAGCACCGGCATATCGGGACATCGGAGACATCCACTGAGCACCAGATACTCAAGTTAAAAGGTTGCCATCGAGGCCGAGGGTAAGACGTCGCGCAACCATGGAAATGTTAGAGACCATTTTCCCCGAAGAAACATCTTTGTGTTTGCCTCAAGAGGTAAGTGAAAAGGGCTCTTTATAATATGTCAGTGTTTTAAAACGACTTCAGTTCGAAAATTGTGCCAAGATGAGTGCATCGGAAATGTACGGCATTAAATCCCTGTGGTCGACTGGTTCAACCTCAGCTGTTTCCTTCAAGAATTACCAAATCTGCATGGGCGGGCTGCGTTTTGAGTTAACCACTACTTACCACCAACTCAACCATGCTTCGTTAACGCTTTCAGATGACAATGAACCCAAATTTCGAAAATTACCATTGGCAACTTTCGTGCTCGATATCCATACAATCCAAACCACAAACCATGCATTGCTTCATCAAGATTACACATTCAAGAATGCACACTGGTCAAACCAAAACGACAAAACTCATCTCAGACATGATATCATCTTTAATATACCCAACACTGAGTTGAAAGTGCCTTTTTTCACATTTAGAGTTATCTAACATGATAGTGATGGCCGTCTATTTGTTACGATTTGAAACGCTCCTTTGTTCATATGAGACGGCCTTTGGATGCCCGTTACTGAGTGTAAGTGCATTTTTTTCACATTAAGTCTTATTTAATTTGATAGTGATAGTCGTCTATTTGTTACGATTTGAAACAACCCTTTGTTCATATGAGACGCCCTTTTGAGGCCCGTTACCGAGTGTAAGTGCATTTTTTCCCAAATTTAGAGATATTTAACTTGATAGTGATGACCGTCTATTTGTTACGATTTGAAACGACCCTTTGTTCATATGAGTCTGCCTTTTGAGGCCCGTCACTGAGTGTAAGTGGATTTTTTCCACATATAGAGTTATTTAACTTGGTAGTGATGGCCGTCTATTTGTTACGATTTGAAACTTGACCCTTTATTCATGTGAGACGGCCTTTTGATGCTCGTTACTGAAAACTTGGAATGATACATATTTTATAGCTCTTAAAAGAGATATGACATGGTCTGAAGGAAATTTGTGTATCTTGATGATCAAATTCACTTTGAGGCAGTTCGAAGCACGTTATTGGTTTCGCAATGCTTTGCTTGTGAATTTGATTATTTCTTACGAATAACCTGATAAACTCTAACTTCGAACAAAATTATAATTCATCGTACTAGTTTTTGTGCAAACACCTTGCATGCTTATTCATGTGTAAGCCTACATTTATGTTAAATTATATTTATCAATATGGCAAACGTATACAAATAGTACTTGCGCTGATATCAACAAGCACTTGTTGGAGTTGTTTTCTAATTTTATTAGAATCTTAGCTGTCAATCATGCATTTTATTTCAGGATTCTCTTGGAATTACGTATGAATGTCTCATCGGTTAACTTGTGTTGCCTGCTTTTCCTGCAAACAGTTTTCATTCAATGATACGTTTCGTGTGCATTCGTGCCTTAAGTAACGTAGCCAGATTAAAGATCTCACTCGATGAAGACACTGGACGTCAAGCACAATTCTAGGGTTAGTTAATAGTTTAGCTCTACCACATCTGGCGGTAGACGAGATCGCACAGAAGAGCTTGGAGCGCTCCATCAAACTTATGCTCTGAATGTTCCTACATGCATTGTTAGTAAAACTCACATATTGTCTTTGGCCTACCTTGTTAGAAGAAACAAGAAGATAAACATCAAAACTCCACGTTTTCCTTCATCGCAAAGTTTGACATCGGTAGCCAATATATGCTTTTGAAAACGTCGATTTCTACACATCACCTACCCACATTCACCTTCTGCACCAAAAGTCTACTATTGTTACTTTACCGGTCTGTCATATACTCTGTCGCGGAAAATCAGTATGGACAGAGAAACCCGCTACAGTGAATTGTGCCGTATTTTAGAAACATTTGTTCCTGGGGATAGAATTCGAACTCTAGTTTTCCTAGATGTATAGGCTATCGACTTCAAACATGGCGGAGCTCCAAGTGCTTCAGTGCGATCTCGTCTACCGCCAGGTTAAAGCATAGCAATTTGGTAGGGTTAGGCTATTATAAGTCTAGCCCTAGAACTGTGCTACGGGTTATTATGCTTCATCCATACTTACAGTTTTACCAAAACAGTTCCTGCCACCACCTGATTTATCCCCTTACATGCTGTGCGTCATGTCATGTAAATGATATGTTACAAAATTAGATATGTTCGCTGGTAAAGATGAAAATAAATAACGCTTGATTTTACGTGTAATTATCTCGATGTAAATTATATTTCCATTTCCTGTCTGCAGGTCCTCGGTGACTTTGTTGTTAATGACTCCGTTGCTTGTAAACCAGTAAACGGGACAGTGTTTGAGACAGGTGCACCCCTATTTGAGACCCACCCTGGCCTGGCAATACCCTATCTGGTTATAGTCTCTGTTGCTCTGTTGGTTGGGACAATCGGAAATTCTCTGATCCTCCTGGTGTCTGCAACAACTAGCGGCATCAACAAGGCCGGCAAAGAGTTCATTGTGAACCTAGCACTTGCTGACCTCTGCGTTTCTGCGGTCGCCGATCCCTTCTGCATTGTAGGTAAGTGAAGCTGTAAAAACTTCATTAATTCCCCTTTTCCTTGCCCTCTATTAATATAAAAATCCCCTTGTTTGAAGAGAGTGGAGGTTCTTATCTGAAAAAGGAGGAAAATTTTCAAGATGGACAGCAAACTACCACAAGCCTAGAACTAAATAGAAATCACCGGAAGTTGGGGCATCAACCTCAGAAATGTATTTGCCCTAACAAGTAGGTTGCAGGTTTTGCACTAAAACATATCAGAAAATCAGCCTAGCATGACTGCATTTAACCCATCTGCACGAATTGTGTGAGTGTACCTTAAACCAGCACCGCGCATCTTATATATTGGCTATAAGATAAATGTCGTGTTCACTGAACGTGCATGGTGCTGCTAGTAGATTAAGTTCTAGAAAAATTAGAAAACATATTTCGATAGACTGTGATTAAGACTATCTTCAGAACCTCAATAGGTGAACCAAGTATGGCAGGAATAATATTTATTCAAGATCCGATCTTGTCTTTCGCGATTTTAGCACGCTCTGCAAAGATTTTTGCAAATTTTATAACTTTTTACACCAAGACAGTATATCTTATCTTACATGTAGGGAATACAGCGTTGAGATTTCTATAGTCAGTAGATCTTTATCGAACTAAATCAAAACTAAATATTTTCAACGTTTGGCGTCTATCATATCCAGTGATTCTAAGTCCATTATCTACTCTTTGTGTTCCCAGGTGTGATGAAGGGAGAGAGATTTTTTAACGGATTTCCCTTCATGTGTGAGTTCGTAGCCAGTATGTGCCTCACGGCATGCTTCTGCGCCTTCCTCAATCTAACATGCCTGACCATCAACCGTTACTTCTTCGTTTGCCACAACGAGATGTACGACTTCCTGTTTGGCAGAAAGACCTGTATCGCAATCTGTATCCTCACTTGGCCAATAGCCTTCGTCTTTGAAATGCCGAACATCTTCGGTTGGGGAGACCACGGGTTCGACACGAAGAACCATTCTTGCATCTGGGACCGCACCGCTAGTCTTTCCTACACTCTATTCGTCTCGATAGGGCTGATTGGTGGCCCTTTAATGCTGATGGGCTTCTGCTACATCATGATCTTCAGGTACATCTGGAACAGTAAGAAAAACCTGTACAAGTTTGAGACCAGCGATCCGAATGCGATGAAGAAAGCCTGGGGCGAGACGATCCGCACCTCTCGTACCTTGTTTGTCGTGTTCTGTGTATTCTTGACATGTTGGCTACCTTACGCCATTGTGATCGCCCTGGATGTGAACAACACTTTCCCGATGTGGCTGCACCTGTACGTAACCCTTCTGGCTCATCTCCACTCAAGCGCCAACTGTATCGTGTTCGCCACCTGTAACCAGAAGTTCCGCCAAGCCGTGCTGAAGGCCCTGCGATGCAAAACAGGTACCAAGTCCAGCTTTACCAGCTCCTCTCTCCCCGTGTCCTCAGTGTCGTCAACTCGCGTCAGTTAAGAAAACTATTTGAAATTGGCTCCAAGTTAATGAGGTTTTTGTTGGAACTCATTTTACCTCTTGTAGGAGGTAGAACATATTTGAGATTACCATTACAACAGAATGATAGCGTAAACCTGTCATCCAGCTGTGCTATGATCTTTAGTTTGCCTACGAATACGGTTATACTTATTGTTTTAGAGCCACGGGGAAGCTTAATCGAGATAATGTTTACCGAGATATTACTCTCTAAAAACGATTGTGTACAAATTTGCACATCCACACTGACATGTATATCAGCTGTACACACATACATACGCAGGTCACTATGGATGTGTTACATGAATTTCACAATTTGCTTACTGCTGGTACACAGGATTATGTGGATATGCATTTTGGCCACAACACGGTGTTTTTAGAAAGTAGCTGGTATATTTAATGAATGTTAAACACATCCATATTAAACTAATTTTCAAGCTTTTTTTGGAGGGAAAAGGCATAATTGTATGTAGCTGGATGTATGGAAAGACTGTAATATATACTTTTGCGCAATATACTTAATATACAGTTTACTGTTAAAATATTTTGCCACATGGGTTGGTGGCCAAATAGAACATTATATTCTCATTACATTCTCGTTATTACAGCACGATGTATTTATGTTCTGTACATACTTGCACTGAAAAGCAATATACATTTTTACGACAATTCTTTTCTCAAGGTAATTCTTGTCCAATCGTGTTAGTCGTTATCTCAGCATAATTTCGTGTCAACGGGCCTATAGACTATAGGCTGTTTCAAACTTAACGACCAGACTGCCTTTGACTGGGTTTATGAATGCGGCCTTTAAAGATGATTCTAAGAAAAGGGAAACTATAAAACGGGTTATTTCATTTCACAACACCGGAATTTGGATGAAGACGTTCCAAAAAACTTTTTTTCAACAAAACGTCATGATAAGTAAATGTTCCATAGTTTGCCTTGGAAAGCGACTGGATTCTGCTTTATTTCCGGCGACAGTGATAAATGGCTGTACAATTAACCTTTGCGATTAATCATTCGTTTGCGCTTTCTTTGTTACTTTCTTGTGTCGGGTGCAGTTTTATTATGTGTCAAAATAAAAATACTAATGTTAAGTGTTTATCTTATCAGGTCTTGTCGTTAGCGTATATGAGTGAACTTTGTGAATCATTATTGTAGTTAAACATAATCATAGCTAGTTTGATGATGACAATCAGTACCTAGTGTCTTTGAACGGCATGGAATCTGTGATTCTCCAACACCACAAACCCCTTCATGTGATTTAAAGATGGTGATCCATCAATATTAGAATATCGCGCTATAATGTGCTAAATTCGTGTATGTTGTACGGTTCTGTTTACCTATAAGACATTCATAGCTGTTAAAATACACTGATGTCAATACACGATGTAAGAGTACAAATATATTTGTATAGTCTGTACCTAACTGTGATATACCTTATTTGTATAAGTTTACAAGATCTTAATAAAGAATGTGGGATTTATCCTTGTTGGAAATACAGGAAAATTCCTGCCACAATACGTGCGTTTTGTTGTTTCATATATATGAGAAATTTTTTTGCCTCCCGATTTCGAGATCATTCGATGAAATTTGTGTCAGAGATGTTTGCATGTTATTAGTTGATCATTTTGTGTCCAAAACATAACCGTGTGATTTGTCTTGCATTGTCACTCGCTGAAGACGAAAACCCCCCCTGGCCAATCCTGTACTTGTCAACTCGAGTAATTAATTCATGCACTCATCGATTTTTTTGAAAAGTGGATTAGGTGTGAGAATGTCTGAAATTGTTATGTTTAGTGAACAAGTAAACAACTAGACGCCACAGATAAATGCCTTAAAGGAGATTGTGAAAAATTATTATTGCATTGAAAATGTTGTCATGCATTGCTATAGACTAGCAGTAGTATGAAGAAAGTTTTGAAAAACAGTGGAACATATGCAGGTGGACACCCATAGTGCTTTGGTATAGTGAACTCGAGTATACATATTGATCACAGCATTTTATTACTCTTCCATTTCCAGTCTGAAAATATATATATATAAAAAGTAAATTAAAAAAAAAATTACTGATGACTGATGCTGTTTGGACGAATTGTTTGCATATAAACAAGAAGCAGATTTTATTAACTTGTTATTAAACTCAATCATTGGATGTCATGGCTGACATATTTAGTGGATAAAAGATTCCAATATATTTTTACATGGTAAGACTGGTGCATGCTTACTATTTGCAATGCTCTTAAACTCACTCAGGCACCGGAAGTTTCCTGTCAGCTAAAATAATAAACATTTCGATTTAATTGAAACGAAAATTACACTAACATTAATTTGTCAAAGAAGTGCATTTCACGGCGAGATAATTAAAGACCATGCCCGAACAGGATGAGAAAGAGAGAGAACGCACTATATCAATTTAGTGTGTAACAGGAAGCAGGACGTAGCCCAGTGGAAAGGTGCGCGACTGTGGATTCAATGTTAGCATGTCACAGGCAATTTCTAGATTCTCCATCTCCCACTGTTTATTATCATTCCGTGTATTTTTTGTACCTGTCATAAATATTAACCTGTGCATCTTTATTTTTTTTAATTTGTGATCTGGACTATTCAGTATATTAGGCCTATTATTAATAATTCTTCCCGCTAATAACAAGCAGCCGACTGCGCTCTTCCAGGGCCGAACAAGTAAATAAATAAAATACTGCTGTCGGTAATAGCGACTTCGGGGATCTGTTCTGTATGTATGCGCTCTACATAAATTATATTGGTAATAGTGATAACTACGGCTAAAAAGGAGAAGAAACGTGGGGGAAAATGAAAAGGGATATGATTTGAACCCGAGACGGCCAGTACAATAAGTACTACTACTACATGCTAGCATACAGATATTATCTTCTGTTCATGGCCGTAAACAAAGAATTCACTGTTGCATGGATGAGTCTATTCCCACGGTAAACTGCACTGATAACATTCATGCAGTCTTGCACAAAGCCCCCAAGTTCAAGTAGATGAGAGACAGGAAGGA
Source organism: Liolophura sinensis (assembly GCF_032854445.1). Classification (NCBI taxonomy): domain Eukaryota; kingdom Metazoa; phylum Mollusca; class Polyplacophora; order Chitonida; family Chitonidae; genus Liolophura; species Liolophura sinensis. Next base: position 23,849,682 of record NC_088295.1, read on the forward strand.
AAAGAGTGAAGATTTTTTGCGTAATGATTGATCTAATCCCTCTTAATTATTCTTCCATCGTCACCTTTAACAATCTATTTTTTTTATCTGTGATGCAAATCTTAAGGCTTAATTTTCTCTACATTATCTCCACAAATGCTGTCTGTCTACACAAGCAACCAGATTGAACACTTCAAATATATCTTGCACTACAGAATTCCACCGGGACGAACCATTAACAAGTGTGTTCATCTACTTAGAAAACAATTCTGTTGAAATCAGCGTGGTTAATTACATAATGTTAGTCCAGAGCGAAATTTGAAATTGTCAATTAACAAATATTTAGTGCACCAGAATGCTCTCACACATGCACGAAGTTGAGTAGGCCCTAGTATACATTTCTTTTTCGTCATTTCACAAATTCAGGTCAAATTCACAAAAGACCTTTTTCGGCAGTGTTGTGACAATATCAAAACATTTTGAATACAGAACCTGATTTTGACAAAGTGAGGTGGAGTATCAGTTACACATGAAGTACTTTACACGGAAAATACACACATTGACTATCCGTTAATTAGTGCTATGTGTGCTAAGGGAAGCAATTTATAAGGAGTAGTCTCCCCTAATTTTGACAGCAGCATGGCGGGTCTGTTTGGTGTAAGGTCGAAAGGTAAGGCCTACTTACATGTACCAGATTATAGATACCAGTCCAATCCTAGTTATCATTGATTTATCTGACTATTTACTTTGGTAGGTTATAGCTTACACTGCATTGCTCTAAATCTCTGAACAGTTCTAGATAAAAAGAAATAAAACCTCATACCACGTTTTGTGTTTGTTGCTGTTGTAGCTCGTCATTGTTAGCGTCAATTCAGATGCACTGTCAACACTGTCCTCGGTTTGTTATGTGAGCCTTAGTCAAGCCTTGTCGAAAGACGTTGAAGGCAAATTTTATCTAATGTTGATAATAACCAAGACACTACACATGTGCTACTATCAATATGGACACAGTACATGTCATATTTTGCGATATCCCGAAGCTAGCACTACCTTAGCAAAATTCTAGGGCTAGACTTATAATAGTCTGTTTATAAGTTTAACCCTAGAATTGTGCTAGCGCTACCTGTAGTCATCCCAGGCACTATCAACATAGCACCCAGATTCTGTGCAACCTACGTCCATACGGACAATATCGCTAAAAGTAACACTACGAGCTGCATGTCCTTACATTTGGTATTCGGTAAGATGGATCGGAAACTAGAGACCACCTTATCGCCTTAGTAACAAACGGCAAGGGTGAAAAATTTTCAGTTTTCCAGATAGATAGTTCTGCAGAGCTTTCGTGATGTTAGTTTGTACAACTAAGCCTTATTGGTCGCTAGGGATGTGGCAAAAAGTGACCTTTTCCCCAATGCTGTAACATTGAGCAGCCATTTTGTTTTAGACATGAAAGGGTGGTCATGTGACCTCAAACTTCCGACCTGTCATACAGAATGCACTGTTTTTCCCAAGTAATCCAAAGTCTAGATATGTCAAAGCTAGCATAAACCATTATTTAACCATTTAAAGAGCCATTTCAGCCAAGGTTCTTGTGCTGATGAATGGAAGAAGAAAGGTACCCTGTCCAGAAGAACATGCATTATTTCATATACCATGGATGAATTTTCTCAGATCCTCAAATAATCCTACTTGCTTACAGAAACAAAATTTTCTGCATTTTCCGTACAAATTCCTTGAGGGACGTCATTTTCCTGGACCTACGTCATTTTTCCTAGAGTAATGTAATCTGCAGCATTCTAAATCACACCAACGCTAATTTACAGATGACGTGGTCTTCAGAGCAGGGTACGTCAACTGGAATTTAGTTGAAGTCATAGTGGCGTCTAATGGGGTAATGTGACGTCACACAGGACTTTGTAAGGAAATGACGGAATATTTTGTTGTTTGCACTGAATTGCACTACAGGGTCTTTGAATTGTTCAAGAAGCTTAACACATCTTTATGTGATAAACGTTTGTACATATTATGTACCCATGTCGCATGCTAGCAATTTTACTCTGAAATATGTGTCCACCGGAATGGCTCTTTAAACTTTTGACCCGAGATAGTACACTATATTTAGGCTCAAACAAGTCAAGCCAACATCCACCATGTTTCAAATTTAGACTTCTGCCAAGTCCCAGCCTCTTCTCCCAAAATCGGTTAGATTGGCAGATGCAGGATAAAATCAGTCTTAAGCAATGATCAGTGAACATTAGCCAGAATGTTTTAACTCAGACATTGTGTGCAGTTCAATTCATTTTGATTCATTTCAGTCCTCTGGCATAACATGAATATTGTATAATTGCTGTATCCATATAGCCTATAAAATATTCAGGTGAAAGTTGAGGCATATGGAGGAGTATAGGTGCTTAAGAGTTGGCCCAGAGAAAGTGAAACTATAATCCATAACATCATCTTTTTCAGAGGCAAATCTTATTCAGACCTTTTATGATCATAAATGCATAAAACAGATTTTACCAATTCCATGTTTATCCAGTATTTGCTGCATGGTTGATGACTTTATAATCTGGCAGTGTGGAGAGCAAGTTTCTATTAGATAACAGCTGATATACTGTCTTATATTATCTTACAGGAAACTCCTCGTCAGATATCAAGTACACAGAGCTTCCACAACATATCAGTGATGATGAAGATGAACTATTTAATGGGGAAGACGATCTTTTGTTTGTGGCCTCTGCCACAAATAGCTTACAGAATGGCACGGGCTCACACAAAAACAAGAGAAATGGTCTTTACAGACAAGGAGATGTTATTGAAATGGGTAACCTAGGGGGTAGCCCAATCAAACGAGCTCGTCTGCAGCCATCAGTCGAAGTTCGCCCAGCCTTGTTTGCTAGAAAGTGCCTTTTTATCTTTACCATACTTGTGGTGGGGGCTCTGGTGATAGCATTGTCTGTAGGGCTTCCTGGATGGCAGACACACGTTGTCAACAATTCAACATGGACTAAACTTTATGATGAGTATGGTAAGATAATGATGAAAATGTTCTGACACACTTTTTATCTTGCCCGTACGAAGTAAGAAAAGGTATCGGGAGCCGGGAGGAAAAGTGGTGGTGTTGACGTCGGTGACCTGTTCCTGTATATTTGGCTCTCAAGTATAGATTGAAGGTTAACTTTTTTTTTTAGCTCCTAAATTATGGTGTGTTAATTTACATACTCAAATGGAAGGTTAAGTTTTATTTTTAGTTCCTCTGTATTTGGCTCTCATACATAGATTGATCATTAAGCTTTTTAATAGCTCCCTTGTCTAAGGTGTGGTGTGTAACTGTACATACTTGGATGGAATATTACAGGATTAGTGCCCAGATTTAACTCCTGGTCCTAATTATAAAGATTATAAACTGTTTAAACAGTATATTACTAGGATGGCTTCTTAGAACATAATAACGACATTAAATCCACCAAAAACAATAAATCTAAAGCCCTAGCCAATCTGCAGCCGGCCACCCTCTGCCCAAAAACAGCTGAGTGGGTGACGTCATAGATGGCCTATCCAAATCTAGTTGGCCTTTGTAACCCGGGAATTGAAATCAAAACGATGTCATTTTCTAGGTGGATTCTAGTTACAAAGAAGCAAATATACTGCCACCTCAGTTTGAATGCATAAGGGACAACATTGAAGTTTCGATTTATGACACTGATATATCTGGCCAGATTTCACATTCAGAGTTTTCAGACTTTAAATTTGATATTTGTCTAGGCATTTCAGACTGCACTGACAATACTTACTGGTATGCTATGGCTTTATCCTGCGTTACACTATATGTCCTGTGTTTATCTTGAGATTTAATATTTATTTTCTATTTTTTCGTTCTGTTTGCTTCACAGTATATATCATTCTATTCCCTGAGGAATTCATACCCATATGTGATGACAACTCCCGGTACATTTTATTGTCGGCATTCCAAACAGCCTATGCAAATAGGGGCCTACAGTGATGTGCAAAATAAATACAAAAACGATTTGGATGCCGGCGTTAGTGTACAGAGATTTGCTATTTATCAGTTTTCAGTTTGGTCAGTAGTATTTTATAACCACTGTGTGCAGGTGCCATTGTGGAAATCTTTCAGCTGAGTTCAGCTGTTTTCATCTTGTAGTTTTCATTTGTAAAATGGCAAGAGCAGGTAAGGCTGTTTTTTGGGGCCCAAGATCCTTCTGTCTTGTGCTGTAGATTCATGACAAATTGTCCACCCATGCCCATTGTCTGGAAATCGATGTGCTTATTGTCACTTTTGTAACTGTTTTTAACACTGAACTAAATTGTGAAGCTCTGACAGCTTGTAAAGGTTGGACTTCTTGGATGTAATTCGGCGGAGACTACTGAGTGTTGGTGATTTTAAGTGCCACATTACTCAGGTTATTGTACCCTTGTTTTGGCACTCATACAGTGGTAGCTAATTATGAACAAATAATGAATCTGTGCACTAATTCATTAAACTTACATTTTTAGCTCCTGTATGTTGAGCTGTTTGAAGGTTAAACATATTTTTAGCTCCTGTATGTTGAACTGTTTGAAGGTTAAACTTATATTTTTAGCACCTGTATGTTGAGCTGTTTGAAGGTTAAACTTATATTTTTAGCTCCTGTATGTTGAGCTGTTTGAAGGTTAAACATATTTTTAGCTCCTGTTTGTTGAACTGTTTGAAGGTTAAACTTATGTTTTTATCTCCTGTATGTTGAGCTGTTTGACGGTTAAACTTATATTTTTAGCTCCTGTATGTTGAGCTGTTTGAAGGTTAAACTTATATTTTTAGCTCCTGTATGTTGAGCTGTTTGACGGTTAAACTTATTTTTTATCTCCTGTATGTTGAGCTGTTTGAAGGTTAAACTTATGTTTTTAGCTCCTGTGTGTTGAGCTGTTTGAAGCTTAAACTTATATTTTTAGCTCCTGTATGTTGAGCTGTTTGAAGGTTAAACATATTTTTTTTAGCTGTTTAGGCTGTGACTGACCAATGAAATTAGCTCAAAAGTAGGTTAACTATAAAAAGTGCATAACTACATCAAACAAAAAACATTTCTGAGAATTCCTTCATCTTAGCATTATGAATTTCAAAGAATTTTTCTCCTTCGAGTTGTTTTTTCATGCAACTGACAAAAAACTTTCAAGAAATCGTTTTTCTCCAAAATTTTACATGCAGACTTTCTGCAAGACTCTTATCACTGCTGTTTATCGTGGAAACAAGCATGAACTTTGTAACAATGTATTGTTTCTGTCTTTTGTTCTGGACTATCAGCAGAAGATCAAAGCTGTGTAATCAGTAATAGGCCCATAGTTAACGGTGAAAGTCAAGTACATTCCTTGACATTTTTTTTCGCGTTTTTCTTCTTTTTTCATTCCTATTTCTACTATTTAGTATACAGTATATACAGAGCGTACAGAGCCGATCCCCAGAATTCCAGTCCTCGACAGTTTTACATGTAGCGCAGAACTGTTATCTAAGAGCAGTGTTTATTTTCCTTCACTCGTCTTCACATAAGCCCCAGTGGACATTGTATCCAGCTGCCTGTGGGTCAAATCCAGTTAATTCCTACCAATGTTTTTTCACTTTTTCCCCTCATTATAATGAACTTTATAGACATCAGACTACCAGACATGGTAAAATACTAGTTGTGCTGACCTCGGCAACACAGTTGGATAACAGATTTAATTATTTTTATTTTCACAGTTACCGTAAATAGCGTAGTAATGCTTTTCATGCATACAGCTACATGTAAATGGGTGAGCTGAAGACGCATTTCATTATCGTGATATTGTACTATATCTAGAGTTTTATATTCACATGGAATATATCACTGAATCTGTGAATATCTAAGAATAATATCTGACATGAGTATGACAATGTCATTCTACTTTATTTTGGTTTATTGTGCTGTTGTTTGTACACCTGTAATGACTATGAAAATGTTCCAAATTTTCAAAGCTTATAATTGACCCTGACTTCTGTCCTAAAAACTTTAATGCTTACTTTTTGTGGAGTAGTCTTGTTTCTCCCAGGTTAGATCTGCTTTCTTTACGCCTTCAGTAGTGTCCTCAGGTGTCCAGAGGTAGTGCTGATGATTGCTTCAGAGCAGCTATGACATCACTTCAAAACTAGCAACACCTAAAATTCGTGCGAGATATAGTCTGGGCTCTCACACCAGCCTATCAGTGACAATTCTCCATCATTTGGAGGTGAATGAATAGGTGTAGATGCTTTCACTATTAATTATGCAGAACACATTTTCAGTTTTGCCACTTTAAACTCCTGTATATTGTGATGCACACTGCTGATGTTATACATGTTTGTGTCTGCACATTTACATTTAATACCAGTCAGTGGAGATTGTTATTTGTCATTAGAAAGGTTTCCTGATCTGCCCCTACATGTACATGTTATGATACTGTCTGTTTCTTATTTGTCAGGCACAGAGTCCTGCATCAGACTACATGATTTGGATGGAGATGGGTTGTTGGACATTGTATTTGGGTTTGGCTCCGCCAAGGACCTGTCCACTGACACAGAGAAAGATCTCATTGATTACTGTAAAAGCATAGGTAATTGAAAACTTTTAAAAACTAGGTGTGTTTGATAACCGTGACCAAAAGCTGAAAGCAAATGGAAGTAGCTTACTTCCCCAAGATACTGTTGTCCATCTACTTGTTCTTTATTTCATATATTGTCCAGTTTCAAGGTACACTTGACTTCTCAGGACATGCATTAGCATGTGAATATTCTCAAAATTTTTAATAAAGAATATTTAGTAGAAGGCAGTTCAGCTTTATGATGCATATACAGTGCTGGTGTTTGCAACACGACACCAAATTCAGATTTATTCAAGCTACATAAATTTACAGTTTTTCATGTCATCAAGCAGTATATATGAAACCACCCTATGCGAAGCTATTAGATAACAATTAGCAAAAGTATATATGTATAAATATATGGTATGAAAACAATTAGCAAAAATATATATGTACAAATATATAGTATGAACATAATTAGCAAAAATGTATATGTTTAAATATATAGTATAAATACAATTAGCAAAAATATGAATGTATAAATGTATACTTCTCCGGCCGTAGGTGTAAATGTCGGCCAGCCACCTGAGGATAGTAAGTTTCCTCAGGGCTCTGCTTGGTTTCCTCCAACCATAATGCTGGCTGTCGTTGTATAAGTGAAATATTCTTGAGTATTGCATAAAATACCAATCAAATAAATATATATACTTGTTCATTGAAGTTGTCATTCCTTGTAAAATCAAGTACTCTAGAGACGAAAAAGTTATTTCAGTGTTATATCTGTTGGTTAGGAACTTTGTCCAAGCTACATTTCTTCTGGTTAGTGGAGATGTATGTTTGTTGGGTTTCACTTGCAGGTGCATTGTGGTAGCTCCACAGCACATTTACTTACCAAATATACGTACAGATTGTGTACATGTATTTTTCCAAGAAACATCCTTTAATGTTCATAGTTTTGCCTTCAGGTCATTCCTTCCCCTGTGTTGGTGTACTGGTTGGTCTCAGAGGAAAAGATGGGCAGGAATTGTGGAGAGTGAATACAGAATCTGCTGTATTTCTCATGAACTGTGAACACATTGATGTCAATCAGGATGGCAAGACAGACTGTATTGTCTCTGGCAGACAGGGAACCATTGCTGCTATTAATCCTAAAACAGGTCAGTTGTTGCCCCAGACTGTTAATGCTAATAGCTAATGACAGATTTATGAAGCAGGGTGACAACCATTACTTCTTTATAGCAGGCCATGTTGACATTGACACAGGTTCATTAATAAAAAAAAAACATTGTGAATGGCCTCTTCAGGTACCATAATCTCATAGTTTTTGTACATTTTTAGCTTGTCATACTGCAGGTGTCGGTGTCCAATAACTGGGAGAGCAAGGTTAACCCAGATGTTGGGGAGTTAAAAAGCATTGCAATGCGTATAGCTCAGATTTTCCACACGTATAGAGCATAATAATGCAAGAGGGATGTTCCATCTTTGATTTGCTGTGGGCTTATTAAATACTGCAAGTTGCAAGATTCAACACTGGAATATACGCGTTAGAATCAATATTGAGGTAAATTTTAGGGGTGGTATCTTAAAAAGTACTGCATGTTTTGAGCTGAAGTTTTAGATACATACATGTAGAGCACAATGACACAGGGTGGGGATGATCTATCATCCATGCTCTGTGTGCATAAACTCACGACTTCAATACTATTTAATTACTATTGTGTAGTGTGAATACAAAATTATCCCTATGTGTAATTCTCAGAATTCTTGATAAAGGTGATCATTTGTGGAAAGCTGAGCGGACCTATCTGATGAGGCAGTGGAACATTTACCAGGTGTCTGCCTTACCTGACCTGGATGGTGATAATGTGCCAGAGATCCTTGTTCCTCATGGAGGAGAGCCGAGTTTTCCACCTGAGGTAAGAATAAACCTGACCTGGGACCCCATATTTGTTGTCCACTCTAATGTATTGTTCAAGAAACAAGATAAAAAGTGCCAGACCACATATTTGAAAATGAAATAGACAGTTTGTTGGTGTGGTAATTAGAGGAGTTGTTTGTGAAGTCTTTACCGTGATATACATGTTTGAGATAATGGTTAAACGGGAATTAACTTTTGTACACATCTTGGCATTATGTGAATATGAAATATTTTGTTTTAGGGGATAGATGTAGTTTTCAGTAATCAGATGATATTTAGTAGTTTATTTGAATATATGTATTCTTTGCGATTAAGATCTTTGGAGTACATGTATTTTATTCTTATTCAAATTGAGTGTGTATTTTTCTCTGTCAGCTTAATACATACATCAGAAAAACAGTAAGTTCATAGATGTTGTAAAATTCATGACTTATGTTGTTGTATTGTAGTCAAGAGCATGTTTGTCTTAGATCAGATGAGCAGCAGTGTTAAATTCGTCCGTGTGTATGTTTATGCATTTTGCTTCATTTGGAATCCGCCTTCTTGTACATTAATTTGGAGATTCAAAATGAGCACATTTCAGAAATTTTGAAATTGAATGTCTTTTTCCTTAGAAATTATACAACTTATGGTGTTAGTAAAGTGTCTGTCAGTACTTGGTGATTTTGTTTCATGAAATTTCATGTGACATGTATTTGCAAATTATTTGGTATCATATTTTTAAGTTCTTTTTAAGTGAATGGCTTAGTCTGGAGATTTTCACATTAGCATTTCTGATAGGTGTACACATTAAGCACATGTATATGGTGAGATTATGTGCTGTATTATGTGTTTCTTAGTGTGTAAATATGCATGTATATGGTGAGATTATGTGCTGTGTTATGTGGTTATCAGTATGGAAATGTATATGATGAGATTATGTGGTGTGTTATGTGTTTATCAGTGTGTAAGTGTACATGTAAATTGTGAGATTATGTGGTCTGTTATATGTTTATCAGTGTGTACATGTATATGGTGAGATTGTGTGGAGTGTTATGTGTTTATCAGTGTGTATGTGTATATGATGAGATTATGTGCTGTGTTATGTGTTTATCAGTGTGTAAATGTACATGTAAATTGTGAGATTATGTGCCGTGTTATGAGTTTATCAGTGTGTACGTGTATATGGTGAGATTATGTGGTGTGTTGTGTGTTTATCAGTGTGTAAATGTGCATGTATATGGTGAGATTATGTGCTGTGTTATTTGGTTATCAGTGTGTACATGTAAATGGTGAGATTATGTGGTGTGTTATGTGTTTATCAGTGTGTAAATGTACATTAACATGTACATGGTGAGATTATGTGCTGTGTTATATGTTTATCAGTGTGTACATGTATATGGTGAGATTGTGTGGTGTGTTGTGTGTTTATCAGTGTGTAAGTGTACATGTAAATTGTGAGATTATGTGGTCTGTTATATATTTATCAGTGTGCACATGTTTATGGTGAGATTGTGTGTTTATCAGTGTGTAAATGTACGTGTAAATTGTGACATTATGTGGTGTGTAAATGTACATGTACATAGTGAGATTATGTGGTGTGTTATGTGTTTATCAGTGTGTAAATGTACATTAACATGTACATGGTGAGATTATGTGGTGTGTTATGTGTTTATTAGTGTGTAAATGTACATGTATATGGTGAGATTATGTGCTGTGTTACTGTGAACTACTTAATTTTCGTGTGAAACTAATTTTTGCGGATTTTGCGGTCAATAATTTACCGCGAAAAATAATTCCAGTGAAAAAAGTGTCCAGTATTGAATCATATACTCCAGGTAGTAGTAATAATGAAGTGAAATCCTTACCAGGGTGTCAGGAGTTGCGCTAAGAAAGCTCGACTGGCCAGCTACATTTTTTATCAGCAGGGAAGGAAATTCAACGAAATTCAACACAATGGCCATTTGACAGTTACATCAATGTTTTCTGACCTGCTACATAGGACGATTTAAACTGAAAGCAATGCAAAACTTACCATGTTGCTTGATAAAGAATGGGTGACTGGCACTGATAATGGTGAATTCATATGTTTTGCGTTGAACTGCCCAGAAGATGACAGGTCACTTTGCCAGGTGTTTATAAGTGCTCATCAGTGATTCAAAAAGAAGTGACACCTGTTTGAGTACTGCTCATGGTAGGTGCAAAGGTAATCTTCTTCCGTAGTGATAATTCATCCCCCATTGCTTTAATCTCTGATCCAGATCACCACAGGAAACAAAGAGGATTAAAGCCACCCATGATGATAGCTGTTTGATGTGCTTGAATAATTTTGGCCATACTGTATCTTGGCAAATTTTAAGATCTGTTTTTCAGTATTCTCTTAAATACACAAATATTAATTCCCGCGAAAATATTTTTTCAGAAAATCGGCAAAAATGAATTCCAGCGAATAGTTAGTACTTTACAGTATGTGTTTCTCTGTGTGTAAATGTACATGTATATGGTGAGATTGTGGGGTGTGTTTCTCAGTGTGTGTCCGATGGTTTTTGTTTAGTTACTATTTAAAGCGATGCACCTGAAGTTTGCACTAAGGTGACAGCCAGGTTTAAGGATGGGGGAACTGGAGTGCCTGGAGTGAACCATAATGACTCGCATTTTCAACAAAAGGCAAGAAATCTGCAACATATACAAGAGAGCACTGTTGGCCACTTTTTGCCACCAAGGCAATGAAAGCAGGGAAATCTTTAAAATTCCTTGTCTTTGTGAACTTGTATCAGGGGGATGTTACTTAAATTTGTTAATTAAATCAACATACACTTGTTTGTTATTTTTTTTTTTTCACTTCCTATCCCTGGTTATTGTGTAGGAACATAATCGTCATGCTGGTCGGCTAATTGTCCTCTCTGGTAAGACCGGCAAGTGTTTGGGCAGGTATCTGGATATGCCTGACAGTAAGGAGACGTACATGAGCTCTGTCATATACAGTATGCCAGACCAGTCACAGTACATACTGTTTGGTAGTGGAGGAGAAACTGTCCCAGGTAGGTCAGATCAGGATGTTTACATTGACTGGCTGTAATGTGTATTTTTAGTGTAGGTATACTTAAGTGTTTACATTGTGTGTCCACATCTAAATAGACAAGATCAGAACCAGTCAATCTATCCAAATGTTGCTCTGGATGTTCAGCCAGAGATTTACATATACATGTAATGCTGATCTAGAAACAGATTACCACTGACGTTTGATGTCAGTTTACTTTCTACTTTGAATTAATCCTAGATTGGGTAACATATCACTCTGTACAGTACATGAATAATAGACCTTCTGCCCAATTATGTTAAATACATTACAGCATTATCTGACTACTGATTTTGTCCTGTGTTCTTTATCTTTGTGATGTGTTTTCACATTGGAATTTTCATACTGTTGCACTAAAAGGTGATTTCATGGCAATCTCTCTACGAGACTTTTACCGTTACGTGATGAGCACAACAAAAGATGCCCCGACTATCAAGGGGAACTACTCTCATTGGTCTCATGTTCCCAAAGATGACAAAGGCATTATGAAGCTTTTCAGGTAGAGTGCACGTTTAGATCTGTAAACATGATGCTTTTTGTTCTGCCAATTTGTTAACCACAATTTATGGTCGAATGATGCAGGTTGTGAGTTTCATTTAAATAAAGAGGGTTTACTGTTTTCTGTAAAAATGGAAATTGATTCACATTGCTCTCTTAAACGTAGCTAACATCCACAGAATTTTATCATCGCTCATGTATATTTATATAAGTCAGCTACAAACAATCAGTGGTAATGTCATAAGGGGTTATGGTACCGCCAGTCATATCAGATGTAAACAATGATAGCATTATATGCCATTTGTTACTGATCTGGGTCTGTTACATTGGTTGGCTTGGCCAATTTCAGGGTATCACAAAAAGCGAAGTTTTATCAGTCTACACAGAATAATGCCTTCAGAATATGCTTGAATAAACACCTTGCAAGCATGCATAAGGTTGAACAATTACAGTCCCAATAGTCATGGCAGATGTGAACACTGATGGTATCATGTCTCAGTTGTAACTGGTGTATGTCTGTTTTCAGTGGTAATGAGACAGGGGTTATGGTACCACCGGTCATGGCAGATGTCAATAATGATGGTATAAAGGACATTCTCATGACAGCCTTTGAGGGGAAGATGATACTGTTTGATGGCAAAACCTTGAATATATTATGGACATTATCACTGAAAGGATATCAGACTTACAGGTAAGAACAGCCAAGCTAAAATGTATGTCAGTGTAAAAACCTTTGTCTGAAAAGCAGGGTTAAATGAAAGGATGGAGTTTGTTTAGTTGTTTTCCTGAATTATAAGAAACAGTGTACTAGAATTGCATTTGCAAGCTTCTAAGGATGAAACAGAAGTTTTCTGCCATTTCCACTTTTGCCTGGTATTATACAGGATAGGAACACGACGTTTCAACGTTCTTCATGTTCTCTTGACGTCATTCTTACTAATTCTTACCCAACTCATTGTCATGTCTGCCTGAGTCAATATCATATCTGCCTTAGTCAGTGTCACTTAAAGAATATTACCGCCTTACAACAGACAAATTTTACAGAAACTATCAGAGATTTTTTTTTTTGGAGAATCCTTCAATTATAGGATTTAAATTATGTTCTTCATCCTATATCATTTTTAACCATGTTGTTAGCTCAGTGCCACAGGATTTTCTTCATATCCCAATTTGTGTGTTAAAGGTAGTGTGGAAACTTTATACATGTACTTTACCTATCAGTACATTTACAAGTATTTTGTTCAGCACACCAGCACCAGGTTATTTTGATGGGGATGATCACTTAGATTTCATGACTTCCTGGAACAGTGGCACCTGGCCCGAATACAAGCATGCAATGGTAAGATTTTCACATGTACATCTACATTCTCACTTTAGTCATGTCAATCAGACAGCTCATAGTGGAATATTGCCTGTTTTTGAAAAGCTTGTCAGCTTTGCTCCCACGTTAAACCACTCTTATTCAATGTATTTTAATGCAGTCCAGGGCCAGTAGATATCAGAGATCTCAAGACTTGAGTAAAAAGTTCAAAGACAAGTACAATTAATAAGTTTATTTCAGGATGTATACAATTTATACACAGAATGTTTACTTAGTGTAGAACACTTGTCACTTTATTAAACAGGTCTCCCCTAGTCTGAAGTTAATCTGACTTCATGTATTCAGTAACAAAATCTGGTAACAATTTAAAACCCAAAACAAACCAGTAGCTTGATCCAGACAGCAGTCAAACTTCAGCTCCCAGTGTGAAATAACCATCTGTGTGTGTTGCCTTCCCCAGATGATTGTAGTGTCAACTCCCACTTTGAAATAACCATCTGTGTGTGTTGCCTTCTCCAGACCAGATGATTGTAGTGTCAACTCCCAGTTTGAAATAACCATCTGTGTGTGTTGCCTTCTCCAGACCAGATGATTGTAGTGTCAACTCCCAGTTTGAAATAACCATTTGTGTGTCTTGCCTTCCCCAGACCAGATGATTGTATTGTCAACTCCCAGTTTGAAATAACCATCTGTATGTGTTGCCTTCCCCAGACCAGATGATTGTAGTGTCAACTCCCAGTTTGAAATAACCATCTGTGTGTGTTGCCTTCTCCAGACCAGATGATTGTAGTGTCAACTCCCAGTTTGAAATAACCATCTGTATGTGTTGCCTTCCCCAGACCAGATGATTGTAGTGTCAACTCCCAGTTTGAAATAACCATCTGTATGTGTTGCCTTCCCCAGACCAGATGATTGTAGTGTCAACTCCCAGTTTGAAATAACCATCTGTGTGTGTTGCCTTCTCCAGATGATTGGGATTCATACATGTCGATTTTAGACTGCAGTATTCGGTGGTAAAATTCAGTTAAAAACTGAACACTGGGTAAAAAAAAACTCAAATCTGTCTTTTTCTGGTGCAAATACTCAAATTTTTGGATAAAAATTGAATGCGAATCCTATATGCATAGCATTTGACTGCGATCATCGATGGCTGGACCCTTGACAAGCCGAAGTAGTCAGCCATAATTTTGAGGAGCAAGATGGCAAAAAACAAGGCCTAATTGTGCCGACATGGGCTGAGTAAATGGACTCAAGCTTTCCCCACCAACAGTGTTTAGAGACTGATTGCCATCACAGAAGATTTGAGATCAAGCATCCTTTTAACATGTAATGCTAATGATATAACCATCTGTCTTCAGCAACTTTATGGTCAGTGTGGCAGAATCAGGTCAATCTGGCTGGCGCATTAAATGTGCGTGTTGACCTGCGTAACTCAGTAGAAGTACAGAGCGTTGTCTGCTGAGCATGTGCAAATGTGATATTGATGCTTATTTACGATTTGTGGATTCTTTGTATCCAAAAAAAAAAAAAAGACAGCATACAGTGCACAATACCGTGTATAATCATAAAAGGCACTCACATGTGTAGGTTCATATATGAAGCAGGCAGTTGTTTGAATCAATTGCTGAGCATACGCTGTGAATTATCTTTGATTTAAATTAGTTTAGTGATGGATGGATGTATATTTCTTTGGGCCAAGTGATTGGGACAAATTGAAACGCATTCATGTAGATCTTAAATTTTGTTGTAACAGGCTCAAAATGGAAGAGTTTTGCATCAAACCTACATCATCAAAATATCCCCAGTGGTGTCCTGCTCTTCGGGTTGGCATCAGACAATGTGTTCTTCACAGCTTGAGCCCCTTGTTTTGGTGCTAGAAATGTACTGTTTGGGACATCCCATATTAAGCAAAAAAGTTAATCAGATGTAAGCATAATTTTTCTCCGGTCAAAAGTGGGTCGGGGATCGTATAATTGGCGTGATTTCTCGAGCTGTCAGTAACAATCTCCAGCCCTATAGAGGGGTTGGATGACCCATTGAAGTACTGCGGCTATACCAGCCCATGTTAAAAGGGCTCCAATATGGCTGACTGGCGATTGTTCTGCCAGAATGATATCACATGTAACCTCTCTGTAATGCCAAGGAAAGTTTGATAGGAAATGTATCATTTTATTGATACATTGTTGCTATGTGAAAACATTAGTAGAGGCACTTGAAAGGGGCAGACCTGTGCACTTTCCAAATCCATACAGAGAAGCTCATTTACAAGGACAAGGCTTATATTTAACCCTAAAACTTTATACAGGACATGATCTTGGCTCCCTTCTTCCTGAAGTATAAATGATTTACAGGCAAAGTAAATTAGGTCAAAGGTATTTAGTGATCTGTGGTGAGGCTCCCTTGGTTGCTTACAACATAGCCAAGCACACAGTGTACCTGTAAGGAGGATTTTCTTGTGTTTCTTTGTTTAATATAACAACCAACAACTGAACATTAATGGTTTATAATTGTGTCATTATAATCATACATGTATCTCTGATCAGGATTAGCCCAGCCTTTGTTTTTGCATAAGTTGTTATTTTTGATGACACATGCAGGGTTTGTAACTGTTTTATTATGTACCTCTAGTCTTAGCAGGATAAGCCTCATCTCTTTATTTGCACATGTTTACTTTTGATATAATGGTTGTTAGTTCCTTTTTTTTTCCCTTTGATATAACCACCAACAACTGAACATGCATTACCATGGTTTATATCTGTTTTATTATATAATTTGTATCTGATCAGAATAATATACGTGTAAAATTATATGTGTGTACCGACAATAAAATCGTGATTAGAAATGAACCTCAAATGAAATGAAACTTTCTTTATGTATATATGCATATTTCATATCTACTTTTACGTTCACAAAGTTACCAGTCGCTAAAGTGGAATTAAACTTGATACAAGATTAAAGTTACAAGTAAATTCAATCAGAGAAACTGACCAGAGAAAAAAATGAATTTTGAGTTTCAGGTTGTAAAGATTTGGACTTCTATGAATCCCTGTTGTTGTATCAACTCCTAGTTTGAACTAACCATCAGTGTGTGTTACCTTCCCCAGATGATTGTAGTGAGTGGTGCAGATGGGGTTATACTGTGGAAGACTTACTCGCAGGAGTACAACATGGCCTCTCCTCTCTCCCTCCAAACCTCTCACTATCATCAGGATGCCTTCCTCTTCCAGCTGGTGGGTAGGACCGGCAAGAAAGTGAATGATGTAAACGGGGCTATCCATGGCATAGGAGCTCAGAGAAATGTGAGTATGCACTGAGATTCTGATCACAGTAAGATATCAAACCTTATTCAGATCAACGTTGCCTTTATTCAAGTTGTGAACACTGCTAAGTGTCTTACAGTTTGTGATTGGCATTATTAACCTACTTGTATAAAGAGAAGCAATTCAGAAAATATATTTTTAATTCCATTCAGTGTTGTTGTAATGTTTGTATTAGTTTTTATTTGTCCCCTATCAGTGGTATTAACCTGATGTGACTATAGGTTTTCACTTCACCAGTTTGTCCCTCCTTAAAATATTCCTGCTTCTTTTTGTTATCCTTTATGATTTTAGTGCAAACTTTGCACATGTGTTTAATATACAAGTTCAACTTGGTAATCATTTATGAATTTATGGGTTTTTTTGGAATTTTTCCAGTTTCACTCAATATATTCCACGTTGTTTTGGTTCTCGATTAGTTCTGATGTTATGTGATCATAAGACATCATAACACAAGCAAGATTCCTGGAACTGCCTGGGACCTACATTGTATGTTTTGTTCATTATTACTTTCATAGTGCTTGTTATTTTGACATTTACCATTGTAAATGTGGTCCTTGTGTTGCAGCTGACGAGAAGATCATCAGGAAGTGAAAAGATGCAAGACTTCCCTACTTCTTATGGTGAAGATCAGCTGAGGCATAGTCGAAAAAATGGTTATAGAAGTCGTTTGCCTGTATATTCCACTCCACAGCCAACACTCCAATCAGCAAGGGAGAGAACTGCTGGTGTGTCAGCAGAACAAAGAAATTCAGCACAAACTGAGCCATATGAAGGTTACAGTAATACTAAATATATTCATTTATTCATACATGCTCATTATACATTTGCAATATCATATGAATTTTGTAATCAGTGAATTGGTTTGTAAGAATGTCCTTCGTTTATTTTTAAGGTGAAAGAAGGCTTTTGAACAGAAACTGAAAATTCTGAGAGTGTGATTATCATGTTACATTTTTCTATTATATTGTTGAGCGTTATGCAGTTTGTAGCTTATGTTTGACCAGAAATAAACCATGCAGATCTAGACTGTCTATAATTTGCTCAAAAGGCCATGCACTGTTTTGAACTTTTGGATTAAGGAACATCGTGACATCAAAGCAGCCCAGCTTCATTCTTCCAACCATTAACGTCAAAACGTCTACTACTGATGGCGTCACAAAGCTCTAAAGACAAAGAGACATAAGTGATGAACATTTTCAGTAAAACGTTGCATTGGACAATTTGAAAGACTTATATTAGACATACTAAATAAATTCTTTTCATATAGAAACCTTCCACTATTCTATACAATAATAAAGGACTTTTGTGAGTTTGAAAAATTGCAAAATTTGACAGTGTTGCAGTTTACTTTTAACAGTATTAAACTCAGCAAATGTCTTGCAGCACCATCTACATCTAGAGGCCATGAACAAACCGACCATCCTTCCCATCTACAAATGTTTGCCCTGTGATCAGCTTTTCATGTATGACACAAGAGTCGTTATCGCTGTTGTTGTTACTCATTCTCTGTGTCTGAATCACATGCCAGGGAGAGAACTTGCAGCAGGTTCTTTTTCTCAAAATGAATTCTTTTGTTGCATTTGTAAACTTGTAAACTCTGCCATGTCCTGACACAGTGCCTGAGAGCATTGAGGGAGCTGAGGAAGGTGAGGAGGGTGATTACCTGAACTGTGCCATGGATCTGTCCTCGGTTAGCTCTGAGATCTTCCTGATGGATCGCACCACACTTACAGCTCCTATCCTCATCTGGCAGAGGGCCGCTGAGATCTACAACTACAGTATGTACCCAGTCCTTCCACTTATCCCATATGTTCAAGAAGTTGCTTTTAATAATAAATACTAATGATGTAATGAATATTTTTGAAGTCTGAGAAAAATTAAATTATTGTTTTATTATATTATTAGGTGTCCATGCTAGTATCCTAGCGGGACACCTTGAAATCAGATTACTATTATCCTTTTTAGTCAAATTGTAAAATGGTAATATCTTGCAAAATGGTAACGGTAGAAAAAGCAAATTTTGGAGCATCCCTGAGGAACGTATGAAGTAACTTTTGGTGTTTCCTGCTGTTTTTCCAGTCACAGGATTTAGTGGCCATTTTGAATTTTATTGATAAGCTAAAAAAATCTTCTTTTCTAAAATGGCTAAGTTTATCGAGATAAACTATTCGTTTACAGTTTTAAGGTGGATTGCCCATATCACGATTACAAATCAGCATGAATTATTTTTGAACTTTGTATTGTACACAACAAAAATTTTACGAAACCATCCTATGTGAATAACATGGGAGCTTGATGCTAGGCTGCATGAAATCATTAACTGCAGTTTTCTGTGGGAACAGACATCAGCTCTACAACAAATGTATTTTTTCTGTTTTATGTCCTCGGCCAGCAGCTAGTCCTCAATAATTGGCCATTTGTAAAAGATGCCTGGCAGTCTAGGGTTCAAATCCAGCTTTCCATTTTTTTTTCGTGGTTTTAGCCATTATCACGAACTGTATAGACACCAGGCTACCAGAAGTGCTAAAAGAATAGTGGCATGGACCCCAGCAACACTGTTGCATAACAGCTTGAATTTATGTAGTTATTTGTTTAAAGGGGTTTTACAACCTATTTGAATATTTCACTTACAAAAGGAATGTCAGGTTTATTTGGTAGCCCAGCACCATTTCCACTATAAACAGGAACTGAATTCAAGCATGTTACATGTACCTATTCTGTTGATAATGCATATTTATATACATTAACATACATTGTAAGTGAGTTACTGTGATACAGTTTAAATGCTGAGTCATGCAGTTTTTATTTACTGGTCCCCGAGGCTACTTATACTGGAGGGGTCTACATGTAGATGGTTACAGTTCGTCTGTTTTTCCGTCTGTTTGTCAGTATGCATTTTTAAAAAGATTTGTCATATTCAAATGGAACTTGGTACATGACTAAAGGTCAAGTTTCTCTATTTTCCACAATATTATGGCTGTTTTTGTCTTGTTTTTAGACATTAACATTTTTTCATAATGATTGTTTATTTTGAATTGAAACTTGGTACATGGCTTGAACAAGACAAGTCACAGACCAGGTTCATGATCCGTGCTCTTTCATCCATTTTCAACAAAATTATCACGTTATTTACCCCGTCTTTAGACTTTGACGGTTTTCTGCACTTTTTCCAAAATGGTTCACTGTATTGAATTGACATATGGTATGTGGCTTCAAGTTACAGATCAAGCTGATGTTTCTGCCATTTTAGTCCTTTTCCAACAAATGTATGTTTTTTACACTGTTTTGGACTTTGGCAGTTTTTCAGATTTTTTCCTAAAACTGTTGGTTATTTTGAATTTAAATGCTTACATGATTTCATCAATAAAGGTTACAAAGTTTAAGAATTGGGCAATTTCTTCCATACATGTACTTTACAAAATTTTGGTCATTTTGTTTGGTTGTTGACTTTGACACAGCTATCATTCTTGATGGCAGCAACTAAAATGGGACTTTCACAATACTCCCAGAATATGCATGTTACATGGTCTCTTTCCTATATTCCCTTGATCATCATGTTCACCAGAAAACAATACCATGGGACAAATGGCCATCAGTGGATAAAGCTCCAAATGTTGGAAAGTATACTAAGTAATGAGTAATGTTGTCTGCAACCCTCCCAAACTACAAATGACATTGTTTCTTTTAATTGCATTTTACAAATCTTAAATATTTTCTATAACTCAGTTTTAGGTGACAGCAAGTTAGGAATGAACCAGAACAGTGTTGGGTTTAAACCTGCAAACTAAATGTAATTTCCATGAAATTTTAACTTACACTCATCCTTTTGTTAAGTTTGTAACCCCGTGGCAATAACTGCCTTCTTGGGATTATTTGGGAATATGGATTTCTCTTCAGGATGCCATGTAGCAGTGATGTTAATATCATGATTTTATCTCTTGACTCTTTTCAGCTCTCACAGATGAAGACAGAAGTTTGATATTGGCATCTCTAAATAAACACAAAGAGCCCGGAAAGCAACCTTTAACAGAATTATCAGAGTCATCAGTAAACGGTACTCTGGGGGACTTTTGTACAGTGTTGTCAGCTGCTGTACTCACAACAGGTAGGTCAGAATTCTCATCAAATTACTGGAATTATCAGAACAATGTAAACCGGTCTATAGGAAGGTTATGAACAGGGTGTTTTGTTTGTGTACTCCAGCAAGAAGGGTATTGATAACTGGCTTCCTCTGGCAATTTTACGAGTTTGTCATCAGTTTCTGTTTTCTAGACTTCACTCTGGTTACACAGATTTCTATAAGCTTTTCATGTAGGGCTTCATTTTCTTATGCAAATACTTGTCTAGAGAAGCTTATTCTCTAGCCTATTAGCCTATAACCATAATGACCATGGCAGATGCATGTGCCTTTATAGACGACGACAGAATATATAAAACATTCATCCATGAAGGCAGTAACTGTTGTCAGCTGAGTATTTGCTCTGCCAATCATTGAATTTGAGTGGCCGCTCAGGGTACGTGGATGGTCAGTTTTGAGTAGCGATTTGCATATCAAAGACCACTCAAGTAAGTTGGTGCTCGGACTTCGGGCAAGGAAGTTTTTTTACTACCATAGCTGAACATTTGTTCAGACATTCACAGGGTTGCAATTACCACCCATAGTACACAGATTGCCTAATGCATTTCATGATTTGAATAGAAACTTTTACCACCATTACATCAAATTACACTTTTACCACTACAACAATTTACAACTCTATTATAATAATGGCACTGCTCTGCAGTCTTTATGTAGACGATAAACATTTATATTTATGACAGTATGAGAGTGTTGTTTTTACTTTATTTTGGTTTAGAGGGCAGTGTTTGAATGTATCCCCTCACACGTACATTATGCAGCTTTATGAGCTGTTTAGTCAGGTGTTCTACTGGTGTTCTCTGAATGCCTTGTATTAAGATTGTCAATCCTTTATAGTGAAATGTACTAGTTATTTTGGCCTTCCAGGAGCTGTTGGTGATGTAGATGGGGATGGCAGCCTGGACTACATTGCCTTGGATGGGATGATTGGACTGATCAAGGACAGACTGGGTAGTTACATCAGGATGCAGGCCAAGACCTATGTGAGTAAGGTAAACCTGGTGGCTGAGGTGAGGAGGTTACACACCATTAACATCAAGACAGGGGGCGCTCTGCACCACACAGGCTCCTCCGGCAAGAGATTCCAGTTCCTGGATTATGACCAGCAGAAGTGGACACAGTATTTGGGGAAATTGGGCAATGGGGTTTACTAGTTATCTGGATATTTATTGTGAGATTGTATGTAGTAAAACGAGTATTGTTTCTTGACCTCTCATAGGATGTTTAAGTTTTGTTTCATTTTAATGCCTTCACAAGATCGCAGGAAAAGTGAATTTAAATATTTTTAGCTGGCCTCTACAAAGTACGCCAAGCATCAGCATCATAAGACATCTGAAGTCAAGTTCAGGTGGCTTGTTAAAGTGAACATAAAGTCTGCCAGTATTTATATATAGGAAAAAGGATACAGGACACAGTTATTACAGAAAAATATCTAAAAAAAATTCTCAAACATTTTGAAAGCCAAGAAGATGAAGCTCAGCATTGAGGACATGTTACTGGCAGACAATTCACTGAGAGTAGCCATATTGTAGAAGCTCTTATGAACTTGGTCAATCACTGGCGCTGAAAGCGTCATGTGATAATTGGCTGTCACGTCAAAAAACCTGCTCATTTGTCAGTGTGGTTTGTTATAGTGGATAGAAACATAGGCCCTTTGAATACAGAACAGAGTTGATACTCTCTCATTTGGTATCAGACGTGTTTGTTTGTATTTTCTCATTGTCACAATGTTTAATACCGATGATACAGGAGAGCTCCTAGGTTTTGTGATGTCACCCTAGATAGCTATAACATGGCAAAATTCACCAATTGAATTGAAAGGTGCTGACAATCATTTGCTATTTATTTTGTTGTTCAGGGGTGTAGAATTTTTAAAATATTTTTAGAACATTTCTAGACAACTACTTTATTAGTTATTAGTTAATTCAGGTTTAGTGGCTGACTTTATGTTCACTTTTGGTGTGGTATTTCAAAAGTATTCCCTCTATTGAGCTCAAATTTTACTGAATATAAAGTACATTAATATGAGGGGTGCTCTATCATTGATGTTTTTTATCCTTGTTAATTATCATAAATTGCATTGTCTTATGAGTTAATCTTCTGTGTATTAGAATCAGTTTTAAGGTAAATGTTAAGGGTGGTGTCCCAGAAATTTCCCAGCTTGTGTTTTGCATACATGCATGGTACAATGACGTCAGATAGATACATGTATTCCATCGTTGATGTGCCAAATGCATGTTAATTAATACAGCTAAAGTTTTGCATTCATGTGTCTCCTATAGGTGAGCTCTTTGGTTATTTTTTATACCGTCTGTAAAATATCAAGGTTCCACATTCCTTATATCCTAGAGAAATGTAAATTTTTATTGAAATATAGAAGATTACCTCCATTTGAAGGTATAAATGAATTTGTATTATTGTTGTAATGTAGCTTATGTCATACAGTGTTCAGGTAAATGTTATGGATGGTGTCTTAAGAAGTGCTACATGTATGGATCTCAGGTTTTGCTGTGTGCATATTGCTGTAAATTGCAAAATTTAGGACTTGGTATCTTGTGTATTAGAATCAGGCAAATGTTCGGGATGATATCTTAAAAATACTCCATGCATTATTCAGCTCCAGTTTTGCATGAATGTACAATAACAGGGTGGGGATGTTCCATCATTGATGCCCTGCATGTGTTTTAATTGCCAAACTTACAAAATTCATGACCTTCGTGTCTTTTCTTGCTTTGTATTAGAACCATTTTGGTAGTGTTGCTACGTTGTCATGGAATTTTAATGAAGGAATTAACAAAGGTTTTAAAATCTTCAGTTTCACTTTTTTTGACATCCATATACATGAATGAAAAAACACAGGTGCAATGAGACCTCCAGTCTAAAGTATATGTGTGGTATTGAGCATATCGTGTCTTCTGTGTATGTAAACACCTAGCATGTACTGGTGGCATCCATTTCCTTGCTTCACACACCTGCACTGAGTGTACTCATGTATATATTAAAGTGAGATGTTTTCATTACGATGGTGTTCAGCATTAATGATGGGGCCAAGAGATTTTATATAATTACTGAAAAAATCTGTACATTTTTATACGTACAGTATTTCTAAATATTGGGAAGATTTTTTTTTTTTTTGATATTTTTATTGCGAATTGTACATACATTTATTTAAATACTTGATAATCAAAGAAGGGCACAGTACCAGTAATTACTGTAATAGTGTACCCTGTGTGTATGGTGCCATGATCTTCAGTCAAGCATATCATCTTTACTTTACGTCTATCTAAGGATTGTTGATCTTCTGTTTAAATCCAGTATGTTTGACATACTCAGCTGATTGTGATATGTTGTATTGAACGTTATAGATGTTTCTGTTAAACAGAGTAGTAGTAGTGGTATACAGTAGTCACATGCATGTCATGCCTGTCAGTGTGAAAACTACTGACTTGTCTATAAAAATTTTTATAAACATTTATAGACATATTATTGCAGGTATGTTATATCTGTGGAAACTATACAAAGAAAATGATGGACAGATGTCTGATTTGTATACTTTAGATGTCATGTCATTTACAGGCTCACAAGTAAGTGTAGGTAAGTAAGTGACTCACAAGTCTGCATGGTTTTGTGTATTGCAGTATATGTATGTATGCTCTGGTAGCCAGGGATGGTAAGGTTAGGGTAGTCATGGTACTACAACCAGGCTTAAGGTTTGCAGTATCAAACATTTCTAATTTGTGTAATTTTTTAATCAAAATTACATTTTCAGTTAAGTTCTGTTATTGATACAAATAATTCATGTATTGAAATTGATGTTTATTTCTTTGATTTTTTAGTCAATGGCTAATTCTTTTATTTGTTTGTTCAAATATTTCATTGATGTTTTTTTTTCATTTATTGATATATTGATAAGTCATTTTTATGATTTTTAACTCCTTAATCACATAGTTTTTTGTTGGGGGATTTTATTTTCTTTTATTCATATGATTTTCTTTTATTCATATGATTTTCTTTTATTCATATGATTTTCTTTCATTCATGTGATTTTCTTTCAGTTTAAGGGTTTAGGTTTTTATCTCCTTTTCTTGTGAATCTGTATATTTTATAAGCCTGTCTTCACCAGGAAATGAAGTCCAGGCTATATGAGGAAAATACTTTGCAGTAACTGGTGAGAGTTATGGTTAATAGTTGCTTTAAAACCTGGTATGCAGACTAAATTCTTTGTAACTTACTCATATTTTTGTAGTACATGCACATATCTGTGCAGAAAAAGGTGGCAGGCTGTTATATTATGTTTTATTCTGCATGTGTAAAGATTTGTTAGGAAAGAGTTTTGCCCATCGAAAGTTGAGTTATTGTTTGTGCACAAAGAAGTATGTGTTTGTTCTGCAGTGCACTTTTCTCAACAGTCTTATCGCTTGTATAACTGCTATTGAATAAAGGAAATAGTCTTGATGGTTAGAATTTTGTAACAGGTCACAATTAATGATAAATACATGTACTTAATGCTTCTGCCAGTTTAATTGACTGATGGAAATACTTTGAAACTGTGCAAGTTGTGTGGGAATGTGAACTGCCGAAACGACAGCCATCTTTGGCTTACAGTTGCTCGTTGACATTTTACTGCTCGTGTTGTCAGGTGTTATATGCCATTCCCATAACTTAAATGACAGCTGGTTTGTTTAGGTTAATCTAATTTCCACTCGTGAAGAGAATAGATTGTTTTGAGGCAAACTGCCCCTTTTACAGATCTCAGATCTTATATGTATGCTCAAAAATAGTGAATATATTATATGGCTTTTGCTTCTGATATTGGTGTTGCCTTATTGTGGCATCCAGGCAAAATACTTGTTTTTGTAGTGATCTTTATGGTTTACTTGTACAACATAAAATTCGAAAAAAGCAATGTCATTTAACATTTTGATGGACATAAGTGGTTTGCCATGTTTGAGTATGTCGTGTTACGAAAAAAATAATTCTCTTCCATAATCTTGATGTAAATATGACCAGAATAATAAATTAAGGTTTAATTGTCTTCATATATTCATTTATATTTCTTGTAACTTTATTTGCTGTGCTGTTTTATTGTCTGTATGAATTTAAATAATAACATTCCAAAATTTACAATTATATGTACATATTGTGTGAATACTTTTGTTGTGCCTGTAGCATGTATTTCTTCCTTGGTTTCTCACTCAGCCACTGGTTGGTTTGATCTGTCTCTTTCATGAAAGTCAAATCTTCCTTGGAGATGCCTGTGTGCCAATAAAATCTGTATGTAACTATGTTAACATTTATGTATCAATGTTTTGTTGTAATTCTAAGCATTGTACTGTATATGTATTAATGGGATGGGGTCGTGACTTTTTCAGTTTAGACTACTATGGCTTTTGAGCAATTATGTCACATGTTACCACCTTCTGGTGCATGTAATTTGCATGTGCAAGATAGGGGAAAAAATAGCAATTTAAGAATAGCATGAAGTTAATGAAGTATGAAGGGGAGAATGACTTGTGAACACAGGTCGATCCAAGTGGTGAGCTCTTCTTAGATGTGTCACTGTCTCTAATATTTTTGCTCGTAAAGCAAAGAGGTACATTGTAGTTCACAAGCGCTGCAGCGTAACAACAAACAATGATATATTTTTACACAACTTGAATTGAGTAGGCATGAAATAGTGAAAGATCACACCCCTTCAACTGACATGATATTACATTTTCAAATATATTTCGATCACCTCTCTCGCCAGTTTTGCAGATGAGGCTCGACAAAATGTTTAATTTTCGATCGCTTGTCTTCAATTGGCTTGAGAACAAAAATTGCATTAAATTCAAGCAGATTGAAAATGGTCGTCATGCGTATTAACTGACTAGTTGTAAAGTGCACAGTTCCTTGACATTTGACGAGCATTACTGATTTAGGCCGAGTTAAGAAGTCCTGGTTCTAATAACCACAATTTATCTGACGCAAACATCTTGGCGACAGTTTGACTGATTGATAATATTTGCTCATTGAATGCGAGATCTGCACCGGAGACAAGAAGTGCACACAGCGATACCGTAGTCCTGATAACGTCTTGTCCCATTCTATATTACAGCTGCCGGTGAATTTTAACAGAGCACTGAGGTTATATCGTTTGCTCACGATAGCGTTCAAAACAACAGGTTGTACCCACCGTTCAATATGCTTGCCTGGATATGTTTTACCCAAGGGCCATCAGTGTGTGTCGGACGTACAAATCTATAAACTGATCACATCACCTCACCAGTGCGATTAAATCGTATCTGACTGAATCTGTCAATTCAATGAAGGAGGATTGTCAATCATTGGTCAGCCTTGTATGTTGACGCTGTTAGCAGGTAGGTTGCCATAGAGACGCTCAGAGACGCTGCGTGTAGACGTGATGTAGGTAAAAGTCCAACTATGCCTGTCTACCAAAGTCGAAAATATGTGTAATAGTTGGAAGCAGTGTCCTGTTGAAGTTGTGTGAAATTTTGGTTGTTTTCTACGACAAATCAGGCCATGAAGACGATATGCCTAGGCATGCATGTAGTGTCATACATTTAACCGACGAACAACTAAGACTTATCAAGAACAATGGCTAAAAATTATATCACGCAGCAGCACTTAGACGTGTGGATCCAGGAATTGATACCATGTAAATAGGTGCCATCGACACCGTATACCACATGTTTCAGTCATAACTCGATCTCAGCTTGATGTAAATATGAGGCACTTTTCTGGCATCAATATATATATATATATATATATATATATATATATATATATATATAAATGACATCATTTTCATAACATTTATATTAGGAGCAAACGAAGCCGAAAGTACAAGATCATAAATGATTTTTAAAGTTGCTTAAATGTTTTGAAATCCTTGGAGTTCATGTCCATTACGCACATAGTAAAATGTCATAAATCCCCTAGGACAAAATACAAACTGGACAAAGCACGACGAAGAGGCAGCTAGATTGTTTCTGGGCTACCATACGTATTCTCGTTGCTACAAGGTTTGTGCAATAGTGTCCATTATCTGTCCAAGAATTGATACGATGTAAACCTAGGTGCCATCGACATAGTATACCACATTGAAGTCTTGTCAGATTTTTGTCCATGACGGTCTGTACCGCACCGAATTACTAGTAAATCCTGTCAGTTTCTTGTCCTTGGCGGTCTATTCCGCATCGAAGTAAGTGATATCAGCTTCTTGTCCATTGTCTATAACGCATCGAATTACGTCTTGTCAATTTCTTGTCCATGGTCTATACCGCACCGAATTACGTCTTGTCAGTTTCTTGTCCATGGTCTATACCGCACTGAATTACGTCTTGTCAGTTTCTTGTCCATGGTCTAGACCGTGCCGAAGTAAGTCTTGTCAGCTCCTTGTCCCTGACGGTCAATTTCGTATTGAAGTAAACCTTGTTCGCTTCTAGACGCTCATTATCCGTGAGGGCACGATGTTCCAGGATCTTCAAGTCATGAAGGAGGAAACAGTGGATGCATTCCATTGTTGTCATATGATTGTTTATTAAGTGTGATGGCAACTGAGCTGTTTTGCGTTATTCTAGACTAATGACTTAAGAAATTGCAGTCAACGTCACTGCATTTTTTTTTTTACCTAACTATGCTCAAGACCTGGTGGTAGGGGTCGTATATGTTGGTTCTAATTAAGCATTTAACAACAATTATAGTAAAACCTTAACCATAAAGTAAACTGACAAGAAGCTGGGTTTTACCTATTAAGATAGACCATTTGTCAACTATCACTTGGCCGTCACTGCTCTGATTTTACTCTTTATAATCCATTATTTATTTATTTGACTGATGTTGAACCCGGGGAAAACCCAGGGTCATCCACAGGTTGATGCCAGACCTTTCTGCGTACAAGGGCCTCCGTGGCTCAGTCTGTTAGGGCGCTAGCGCAGCGTAATGACAGAGGAGTCTCTCACCAATGTGGTGGCTTTGAGTTCAAGTCCAGCTCATGCTGGCTTCCTCTCCTCCCGGACGTGGGAAGGTCTTCCAGCAACTTGCGGATGGTCGTGGGTTTCCCCCCGGCTCTGCCCGGTTTCCTTCCATCATAATGTTGGCCGCCGTCGTATAAGTGAAATATTCTTGAGTACGGCGTAAAACACCAATCAAATCAAATCCTACGTACAGCCGGAGAGGTTGCTCTTTATGCTGTAGTCTGTTATATTGCATGCTTGTCGACGACCATCAATATCCCACCGGAGTAAGTCTTTTCAGCCTCTTGTCCACGGCCATCAATATCCCACCGAAGTAAGTCTTGTGAGCTTCTTGTCTACGGTCATCAATATCCCACCGAAGTAAGTCTTTTCAGCTTCTTGTCCACGGCCATCAATATCCCACCGAAGTAAGTCTCGTCAGCTTCTTGTCCACAGCTATCAATATCCCACCGAAGTAAGTCTCGTCAGCTTCTTGTCCACAGCCATCAATATCCCACCGAAGTAAGTCTTGTCAGCTCCTTGTCCACGGCCATCAATATCTCACCTGATCTTCTTGTCCACGGCCATCAATATCACACCGAAGTAAGTCTTTTCAGCCTCTTGTCCACGGCCATTAATATCTCACCGAAGTACGTCTTGTCAGCTTCTTGTTCACGGCCATCAATATTCCAGAGGCCACGATGTAGGCCTGTCCTGATCTTCATCTCATGGCATGTCTGGACACATAAATAGTGAGTGGATTCATGCCTTGGTTAAAAGTTTTTCTCCATTTGGTATAATTTATGGTTCGAATTGGCTTGTTTGCATTCTGTTTTTGAGAGAATCTTTTTAATTTATTGACCGTAAAACACTTTTCCAACTCTTCATTTGGCGTTTTTTCGTACACTTGTACCAACAAAACAACCTGCGCTTAGTACATACGGTACGTATTATTACTTTTACGCGCAAAGTGCATTAATAAATCGTCATCTTATCTGATTGCACCAGCACACGAAGAAAACTTCACAACAGATGGCCCTTGCTGATAGTCCAGTAATCTATAGTTGATAGCCAGTGTTCCACAGAAGGTGAGGCAGATACATTCAACGTCCATCTCGCATTAAAGCCAATTTTTCCTCTATATGTTAACATATAATGTAGCCAAGGAAACAATAAATATATTGTTTGTCAAGTGATGGTTACCTCAACCCTTTTCCATCCAATGTCATAACTGTGTATTGAAAGTATAAAACACATATAACTAGAACAGCAACAGTAGTGTGATATAAGGTAGGCAAATAGCCACACTTAACCGATGGAATCCTGTGTTTTGTCATCTTTAATATATCTCAGTTATCGTTATATTCAAACTGTTCATGTACATGCTTAAAATTAGCAACTTATACGCCATCTTACTACCATGGATGCTTGAAGAATTAGGTAAAAAAAAAAATGCAGTGATGTTAATTGTACTTTACCAGA
Organism: Liolophura sinensis; assembly: GCF_032854445.1. Classification (NCBI taxonomy): domain Eukaryota; kingdom Metazoa; phylum Mollusca; class Polyplacophora; order Chitonida; family Chitonidae; genus Liolophura; species Liolophura sinensis. The sequence continues at coordinate 23,879,921 of NC_088295.1, forward strand.
CGTCTCTGGTGGAGAATAACTCAAAATGGGTCATCTTCACATTCTCGCTGCTACACGCTTTGTCCAGTAATTACCCTTATACTTTGGCCTTACAGACGAATTAAAGCAGTATACATGGGTTTGATGAACGGCCGTTACACAATGTGTTTTTATATGATGGTGTATGAGAAGATTGGTAAAATACTTCTTTTTGAGATATGTTGCAAATGGTCAGCACACTAATTCTGTACCCGCCTTCATATTCTTAAATTGTACGAAAACTTCAAGACGCGACCTAGTATACAACTTAGTAAATGACAATTGTCAATAAATAATGGTAAATATATGTAAGGGAAATTGTTTAAGTTTGCGGCTTGAAATATTTCTGAATGTGTATATGATCACAGTTTCATTGTGTATGGGTTATAATCTTATCGGACTCCTGCTTCATGGTTAATAGTTGTCCATAGCTCAGATAGTAAGAGGGTGTGCTCAACGCCATCTGTTGCCGATTATACCCCGACGTGTCATCGTCCTGACCGCCTGTCCACATGTGTACACAGAACGGTCTCAGCAGCAGTCCCATGGCTTTGATTGTATTGATTTCTTGTCATCGAGACAGATTCAGCAGGAGAATTTTACCCGTATTTAAACACAGACATATTTAAAAGTTAACCGTATGCAGTTTTCCCAACACCCCCAGTGCTGATGACGACAGTCTTCTCGTAACAAGATTGTATCTATAACTATTCTAAGTCAAATGAAAACGATATATCTTAAGTACGTCATGCGTCAGTGGCATTTGTTATATTACTGTAATGAAATGACACGTTTTCAGTCCAAGTCACCTGTGGGTGAAGCCTGCCAGTGGGTGAATGACGATGATATATCAAAAAGGATAAACCAGTCTTCTTAGTGTTTAAGGTTATAACATTCTGGCCCCAGAACATGGACCTTTACGGTAAAAGTGAGTGGTTTCAGGCTTTAACAAACCCATAACCTATGTAGGGCATAGCGTATTCAGGTTACCGCGCAGAAATCTGCTCACCGACCGCATTTCTCGTCTTATCGATCTTGAACTCGAACAAACCTTCAGAATAATTTCTCACTTTAAGCCGAGCGGTGTGCATTGTGACAGAGGAGAGGAGTTTACCATGACGACCAATTTGATTTCTTCCCAAAATGTGAGGATCGGTTAAGACATGGCTCGGCCGATCGTGAAGAAATCTGCAGGTGAAAACAGGGCTGTAAACCAGTCCAGTCCCTCCCCTGTTGTCAGCAATACTCCAGCCAACCAGGCTAATGGAGCTTTACCTGTCGTCAAACAAGACACGTGGCCCGACGGTAAGGTCTCCCAACATATTATATACTTGTACTGAATATAATATACATAGCCATCATCAAGTACGTTGGTAGTGTAAGCTAAAAGAAGCCACGCAAGTTAAATCGCGACTGTAAACTTGCGTAGTTCAGAGATGAGCTACTTACACGATGCCTCACAGTAAAACTTCTGTAACGGTACATTGTTTTTGCTCCGCTTATATTCAAAAATATTTCACTTATACGATGGCGAACAGCAGGTTGCTGCCAGACATTCCCACGTACGACCGAAGGGGAAGCCAGTGTGAGGTGGACTTGAACTCACAGAGAACGCATTGGCGAGAGTTTCCTGAGTCATTATGCTGCTCTACAGCCACTACATATTAATCTGTTACTTTCACCATATATTGACTAAGATATACTACAAAATATTGACTATTTTAAGCACATGAAAGTAAGTTCAGCCATTCGATAATTAAGAGCTTTCCTTAGATTATGTACGGTTATAGAGAGATTTGTCTACAACTGATCATGAAGTGATCTGTATTGTATGACTTTGAGAGAAAATATGGTGTTGTTCGAGTTAAAAGAAATTGTTCAAATTGAAGATAATTCAGAGAGATAAAGGTGGTGTTAAATAACAGTAGAGCACTGTACAAATACACATACATCATACGAAATCCATATGTGTTAAATCTTCATATATTTTTGCCAAAACCACTACTTGCTTGAGAGTCTGCGTGATTTCCCAATTCACGCGTAGTAGTACATTGTGTTAACTGTTCTTGGGGTCTCCGTGGCCGAGGGAGGTTAGCACGGTACAATGACCCAGGAGCCTTCCACCAATGCGGCCGCTGCGAGTTCAAGTCCTGCTAATGCTGGCTTCCTCTGCAAGGGAAGGCCTTCCAGCAACCTGCGGATAGTCGTAGGTTTCCCTCGGGTTCTGTCTGGTTTCCTTCTATCATAATTCTGGCCGTCGTCGTATAAGTGAAATATTCTTGAGAATGGCGTAAAACACCAATCAAATAAATAACTGTTGTCATGATCCTCAAACAGCCGCAGTTGTTATATTCAGTAGAGACGGTTTTGAAAACACAGTCAACCTAAACTCAGCACAATAATTCTAAATGTTAGCATCAGTTACTGTATAGATAGGCCTATGTTATTCCGCACTGAATTTAATACCTCAGAATAAGAAAATAAGTAACACGAGTGACCAGTGATATAGTGAACAGTTTCTTCCTGATGATTTTATTGTGGAAAGTTGTAAATATTCTGTGGCATCAACTATCTAAGAGCGAGTCGTAATTTTGCCCTCAAGGAACTAGCAGCAATTAAGCCCATATATGTACGCCTTTAGGCCTCCGAACAGAGGTAAGACGTCTTCTTCCCAATCGCTTAAAAGATCAACCCACCTTGATATCTTGAGTATATCGTTTGACGTCATAAATCGTCATCAAGTTCACGTCCCGCAGTCATAAACATAGTACACATCTGGGAAGCTCCAAATGATGCAGCAACGATCAGTCGTGTCAGACTGACTAATATGTATGGCTACTATCTAAATATATCCATTATTCAGCACGATATACTTTTGACCTTTCAGTTCCTGTATTTAAACCCGATTTCACTTTGATGTTTGATTTCATAACACGGTGAAAACAGTTAATTGTTAATGGTCATTCACTCCTGGTCCTAAACATTTTAGAGCCGGTGAGTTTGAATGTTCTGCATGTACAGGGTAAAGAATATCTGGAAATATGAAACAAAGAAAACACTATTTGAGCAAGTAACGTTTCGTATCTTTGCACTTTTACTGCACATCTTCTCGCATTCATGCAAGTTTTATTAAAACAAGGTTGTTTTAACTGTTTAAAATGAGGGATTTGTCATTTTACAGCTAAAATTATTGCCTTATCCTCAAAAATACTGAACCGATGTGGCGTTAAGCCATAATCATTCATTCATTCATTCAAAAATACTGAAACAGTATATCCTTCCACTGTAATATTTAAAAAAAGAATAAGGGCTGTAGGTAAATATAGCTGGTACACACAAAATACTGGTAATATTTCCAGCAAAATTATCAATTTATGAATATAAAAAGTGATGAGCTGACCTTTAATGTGAATTGATTAAACAGATTTAAGTGGTTAGAAACTTTTTTATCAACAACATGATCCTTAACTCTGTTCATATATATGGACTAGTGGTAAAAATAAAAAAAACTAATGATGAAGATGTGTTATGAATGATGACATGTATAAAACATTCCCATTTAATCTATGCATTTATGCATCTCTACAATGCATTTCTCAAAATGTCCTACGTCTATCTGGTCGAAAACTCCGATTTAAACATGCGGTGTATGTCCACCTGTAATTTTCACAATGAACTGACAGTGGTTATTGTTACATTATTTCTCTTCTATTGATTATACGTCTATACTACAGCTGTGATACGTGAAATATTATGAGACAGGCTCTAATAGGCCATTCTCCCCTTCCCTGATAAATATCCACTTAAAGTTGGCGCTGGGTTATAACCCTATAGATCGATTAACCTACAACTAGCCCATCTCATCTGTTTCAGAAATATATTCGGACTTTTCGTAATGTATACATCCTTCGTATATGTTACTTTACACCACACTTTGCAGAGCAAATATATTGAACAGTGGGCTTATTTAAGATACAAAGGTGCATTTAGTGGTTGATCAGATAGTTTATATTGATTCCAAAACATTAATGGTACACGTCTATGCATGGATATTTTCAAACTGTATAAACAGTGGGTGTATATCAAAGGTTCGCATGAAAGAAGTATTTACCCGCCAGATTACAGCTGTGGCAAATGGTTTTTTGTCTGTTCATCCAAAATGCAATATTGATAAGAAAACCTCGGATTGAATACATGTCTATATACACAGCCCACTGAAAACATGTGTGTAACTTGGGGCTAGCTATTTCGTCCTTTGATAGGGCTATTACTTTTGCGATGACGAAAAGTAGATATCAGACATGTTGCTGCCGGTCCAGATGCTCTTATAGGTCTACTATTGACTTATTACCACGCAAGCGTGGTTAGACTAATGGTTAGGAGCACCTACCTTTCACTCGCAAGGAAACAGGAGATGCAGGTTCAAACCCGGTCTTGGACAGGGACTTAGTAGATTCCCCCGCTCTCACTGATGTGGGGCCTTGGTGACAATAGACTATTGAAGACGTTCGCATGCGGCCCTTAATTGGCACGGTCCTACGTGGACTGACGACCAATTGTCTCCCACCAATATGCTGTACATCTGCAGGTCACACGTGAGAAAGCTCGTCAGAAACTAAGGTCGGTGGTTTATACACCTAACACTCCAGTTTCCTCCACTCATAACACTGACCGCCAAAAAGTGAAAATTCTTCAGTATGGCGTTAAACAACACAAAAAATAAATAAACAAATACTGATTATTGTTACCATGGTAACCCAGTGTAAAGATATTTGTGTAGATGCTTCATTACAAGTATGTTCGATTAGGAAACTCGATATTAAATGGGCTTGGTCTTCTCATTCTAGCAAGACACTGTCAGCTGTCTAGCGAAATAAAAGAAAAACAATAAATTAATCCACAAATCACCTTCTCAGCAAAGATTTGTACAATGCTGTATACTCTAAAATCTCTTTCTGTGAAGGTATCCATTGACTTTTTGAAACATTCTTTTAAAATTCTAAAAACACTTTGTAGCACATAAATATATGACGCGGGTCCTCTCATACAGAGAGGTGACTGCTGTAGAGCTTATGTGTCTCTCATCTCACCTCATTTGGTACCTTTCTGTTACGTCATAAATGTGTGTCAGTTACTCCGGCTTTCATGTGATTGGTCTTCATTCAGACATAATCATCAGGTAACTAAAAAGTCATCGGTAAAACAAGACATGAATCATCTAGCCACATGTTAGTTCTCATTTTGATGCACCAGGAGCTTATCAATCAGACTTCCAGATGCACCTATAGGTCTATATATGTCAGTACCTTCTCAGTCAAAGCTTCAATAGCCGGATTATGTTAGAAGAGAGTTTGGACATTTTTCTAGGATCTAATGGCTTTGGGAAGTGTAAACTAGACATCAGGAACGACTCTAGTTGTAAAGGGAGGAACATTTTTTTGCTTTTCGTGAATGGGACCAGAATGAAAACTGTTGTTTAATGAATTCAGGAATTTAATTTTCTGCTATCAGCAGTGTTTTGTGGTATTTGTTTAAATGCTCGGGAATGTCAAGTCTGACTCATTGTTACGCAGACCAAAAGTTGTTAAACAAAAATATTCTTACAACTAAATAGATTATGACACTGGCCTGGAAAAACCCTGGGCCCAGTTTCACAAAGCCGTGTACGACTTTTTTATCATACATTTGCCGCACGATATTTTGTTACCGTATTATTACATGTGCGATTATCGTACATGTACGACATCTTTGTGAAACTGGGCCAAGATCTGCATGATTCCCATGATGTCACCAGATTACCCTACCAAATATGATCTCATCGGATACCTGTACCATGCAGACCGAAGAGATTCTAGCCCACCACGGCATGTCGATGACCAACCGAGAAAAGACCAAGAGGCATAATTTGAAATTGTTTTTGGTTTGACATGATTCCAGACTCCAGACTGATGAGTACTTAAAATGAGTACTTAAAACTGGCGTATCATCATGTGATGTGTGTCAACTGCAGAAGTACTAACACTAGCCGTATTAAACACAGTTCCACTGCAGAAGAGGTGGACAAACTAATCACCCGCACACGAAGCGGACAAGAAACGGAAGAGCTATTTTGCGGTTCGAATCCAGCTCCTGTGCTGAGGGCTGGATTTGCGGCTTTGCGTCAGTGTGTACCTGCACAATTGCGATTCGATTCCTTGACCCACACACCTGTTCATCTTTATATACCGGAACTTAAAATCATTTTGGGAAGACTGTAAAACACTGATCAAATAAATCTCATAAAGATATTCGTGCTGGACGTTAATTTATATTCAATACCTCTCATATCGCCGATAGCTGAATTCCGTTACTTAATACATATTTAGATCTTCCTGCTTTTGCTTAATAAATAACCCATTTGTGCTTTGTACTCTATGAACTCACAAACAGAATTGCCTCCTCTCACTATCATGTTAGAAGGCTGGGACACTAAATGTAAACAACTTTCAAGGAGTGCGCTGATTCTTTATTAAATTAATCAGTAAGCCTTAGTTTTAAAATTCGTCACACAAACCTACAACTATATTACATGGTTTTTTAAACAATGCTGTGCGAAAAAGATAGCGTTGCATAAATTATATAGGTATTAGTAATGATAACTATGAAAAAGGAGAAAAAACGTAGACTATAACTATGGAAAACGGAAAAAAAAGAAATTAAAAAGGAATGTCGTAGATTTAACCCGAGAGAGGTATCACGTACAATGGGACTAGTACTATAGGCCAGCATATTGATTATGTGGCTTTGATCTTCTGTTCATGGCCGCGAACAAAAGACAGGAAGAACACACTGTTGCAAGCGTTATGCCCGTTCCAACGGTAACTGACGTTCAATGCGGTTTTATGCAAAGCCGGTATATTAAATTTTTATTTTTGTTTTTGGCGATTACGTGAAGACCACACCATGAACGGGAATAACTCTATGAAATTCATAATCTTGAAATCAAGTAGGCCTCAGAAATGTTTTTGTTTGATTCAATTGTGCTATTTTCATTGACCATCCCAAGCCTAATCTACATATGGAAAGGAATCATATTAAGACGTTTTAACTGCCGTTCAACTATAGTCAATTGTGGCAAATTTAAAAAAAAATAGTGTCGATGATTCAGGAGGAGGAGATTCTTGGAGTGTTTTCAAATCATTTGACATAGGGCGAAGCATTTTTATATGCACTTATTCAGACTATAGATAAGCACATTGTAAAGGATCAGCAGATTTGGTCCGGCGGTTTTCTCTGTAGCGGGCGTACATAATTATGCACAGCTAATAATCCTGACAATTCCAAGAGGGTATCGTCCAGAGGGCCGATTCCCTACTTACAGTGACTATCGGTGCCTACAAAAACAATACAGGAATACAAAGTCATATCACAAAGAAACTGTAGCTTTGGTTATGTAAATATACTGACTTAAATATATTCAGTCTTATGTATGAACATTTTACCACTCGTTCCATTCATTCCTCCTGTATGGTAGTTCATCGCGTCTATTTCTGACCACGACCTTCGCGACCCCCGTTTTTTTTTTAATCCGCACCATCCACGGAGTGGATAAGGTGGCGGTTTAGCCATCATATTCTTAAGTCTTTTGTCACACGTTAAAGTTATTTAGTACCCCTAAATATGTACATATGCCTTTCTGAATATGTACACACCAGAATACCCTGCAACTTCAGTGACACATGGCAAAATGCACGCTTCTACGCTGAACTTGGTTCTCGTCTGGCACAGTCTTACCTCTGACAGAAGTTACTGCTTAGTCAGAGAAGTCACAGCTCTCCTTTAAGGCCCTGAATCGTAAACCTGACGAATCAGCAGTTCACCAGTATCGCACTCTCTGTATCCTCCAGTGTATACTGTTTATGTATGTATCTTGAGCGATGAAGAAGACAAACACTCTTCTCCCAAGAATGACCTTCGATTAGCAACACCGGTTTGACGAACTGTGGCTACTTACCTTTAAATATTACAAAAGTGGAATGTTCTCTAAATTTATGGACTCGAAAAGTTTTGAAACCTCTGAAGCTTTGTTTACACTTCACCCTTGCCGAGGCGGCAAACATCAAATGAATGCCTCAACATTGGACTGTGATGATTGACAGGTCGGTTGGCCAGACACTTCTTACTCGAGGACATCAACAAACATTACTGTATGCAAACAATTAAATTTGCAAGGTAATGAAATAAATCTAGGGTACATACCATAAAAAATCTCTTTTTTTCTCTTGTATTTTACCTGGGGACCCGAATTGCATGACAGCAGGTAGTTATGGGCATGCTGTTTACAGCGCCTTATAGTAACAAATGGTTGAACATACTGCAAATAAAAGAGCCTACTAGCGCATGATTGTTGGAGATACAAAATAATGTATGTTATACATTTGTCTATAATATAAATTGTTTAATCTGGTCCTTCGTCTTATGTGTGTATCTGAGGGTGTTCCACCAGAGCACAACCGGTAAACAGGAAGTAGCTACTGGATTAGGGAAATAGCTCCCACAGGACTGATAATACTGTATTTAAGCCATTACAAACATACCTGAGTGACCAACGTGAGTTATGATTGTTCAAAAGTTGCCATCAATACTTCTCCTTTCTATGTGGTACTTCTCTTTTCTATGTGGTACTTCTCCTTTGTATGTGGTACTTCTCCCTTCTATGTGGTACTTCTCCTTTATAAGTACAACTATGCGATAACAACTATATTAATACATCCTTAATATTTCAAGGTCAGCTTTTGTCCCAAATAAGCATTCCATCTGACGGGTGATAGAAATCCCTATTTTCACTCTACATCTAACAATTTCAGGATGAATGTCTCGATCATCCTGTCAAGACATGCGGTGTTGAAACGGACCGTTCACGTTTCTGATCATTGCTTCTATAGAATTGCCCTACTGGCAATTTGTGGCCAGTGAAACAAAGGTAGGATATTTGTGTATAGAAATGAGGGTTGTAGAGAAGCGCAACTAAAGATGACAATATGGCAACAATAACTGCACAAATATTTAGAAACAACCATGCTATGTATAAGTGTATGCAACTGAAAGCAACATGCGTGTAGGTCATGGTGCCTCTGAACAGATATTCAGAAATATACAGAAATACATTCAGAGGCATCAGTGGCAGGGACATGTGTTGAACATTCTTTATCGTGACACCATAATGACTTGGGCAGGTTAATAACGTTATTCAGCGTATATTTCCTTCTGTTTTACGTTTGTAAGCGGAGCATTTTAAAAGTCATTTTAAAAACAATGTGCCGGTAAATGCGTGAAGAACACGTCTCCATACAGTTAGCGCAAGGAAGCGCTTATTCTATTTCATGAGCTCTATTAGTGAGGATTCTCTAACTCAATCTGTTAGATGGGTTGTGTACAGCACAATTCGTCTTCCCTGGATGTTGCACTTGACCGTCATCCTTCCTGCATTTCCTTCACGACTAATGCATCTATCAAGCCGAGTGAATCCCCAGTTTCAGGACATAAAAAAGAAGAGTGATGATGATTTTTAAAATCCGTAGAACGGGACCTTGACATTAAAGGTGTATTGCTCCAAGCTGTTTCTTCTCTCTTAACACTTTAATATGATAACAGAGCTGGAGATTAGATGGAGCAAACCACTTTTCCAAGAAATAACTGTTTTGGAGTTTTAAGCATCTTGCCAGGGGCGCGACTTATAGTGTTTCAGAGTTTTTAGTTCAACATTCTTTACATAACTATAAAAAATTAAGCAAGTATTTCAAAATGCCAAAACAAAAATATAAGAGAAGAGAAAGACAAGTTATGTATCTTTTTCTCCAGGAATTTGTACATTTTATTGTAGAACGGATATTGTAGACTACAGCATACAATCTGACAAATAAATTCATCAAATGCTGTAAATATGGAATACCTGGTGCATGTGCTCAACCGCGTGCTGGTCATTGTGCCTCTGAACAGATATGTTGGCAATGAGCAAAGCTTTTCTATAGCTTCACTTCTACATCATATGGAGATATGTTGTGCTCAGTGTATCAGTTGTCGTTGTTATACACCCCATCGGGTTGAGCCCAGCATGATTAATCAGTTAACAAATGGTCCATTTTGGTCCATCAGGAATTCAAAGTATTCTCTTCAGGCTCATATTAAATGACCAGAAAACTAAAAATTACAAGTTAAGAGCTGTCGCACCATGAGGCATAAGAGGTATTTGTGCTCAGAATTTGATCGCAAATTGTCTTCTTCCTGTCAATGCCCTCAGTAACAAAGCGGAGTGTCAATGGATCTGTGAAATGATCTGCATGGTTAACTAGCTAAAATTCAACAACCAACTTATAAATACTCTTCATTCGTTTATTCAAAAACGCATCCCAACAGTAAAGGTTGCATATCCGCCAGTATGCGATATTGTAGAAGGAGAAAATCGCTTTAAGAGATGAGATTAACGAACAAACACACAAAGTCAATAAATGGTAATTGTTGTTATATATAGGGCCGTTATCATCCATAGGTTGACCGATTTCACTGACCACGCTGCAGCAGATGGCGGGCAGTTCTCAGATCTCACGTTATAAAACGAACAGTCATCACAAAAGTCCCTGAATTTACAAACCTCCCTTATATACATCCTCGCATTTTACCTTGAAAAGAGTTTTAATATGTTAACAGCTGTGTACTTACACGAGATTTCTTTGTACACATGCCACTTTACCATGCATATAGATACACAATAACGTTTTCACTTAAGTCTCACATGAAACACTATTGTAGTAAAATACGCTATTGATTTTAGCGGACGATCACGCACATAGATAACTTCTATAAATCATCAAATGACTTTCTTCATAAATGTACATGTAAATCGTGATACAGCGGATCGATAGTCCCTACGGCTTGGTTAATAGATGTAATTAAAATTCAATCAAGCTGACAGTCTCAACATGTGGAAACGACATACCGAAATGGGAACAAATGTTACTGCACTGAGGTAAGACGGTAGAGAAATTGCCAACTGATTCGCGCACCTCTTTGTATTTATAGAGGAATTCTGCAATTACTCTACATATAACTGTTAAGAAGATGAAGTTATCCAACTATACCATTTAGGAAGAGATCAAAACCAAATTATCGAGGTATTTTGGTTACGGAAATTAAATAGCCCTTTCGTCAGCATGATTTCGATCTACAAATATAATATACAGTTTTGGGCTATACTCCTTACCCCGAATTCGCTGCTCTCAAAGTTCGCTTTACATCACTAGCAAAATTTTTAAAGAATTCTTGAACAACGCCCAGGTAACCGAGATCGTGGTGATTAGGCAGCAAGCACAAAAACTTTAAACGTTTGAACGTTTGTTTCTAATAATACTTTATACACATGTATTCTTTTTGTCTAACATATGCACAACGCCAACAATTTCATTGACAAATGCTGATTAAGTAGCTCCATGCGAGGACACCAGTGCTGAGGTTAAGCCTAAACCATACTTCTTACAGAACGTGCGTCGCTCTCTACCTTTCGCTTTACATCACCACCAATAGACAAGCTTGACCGTTGGAGCATGTGAGACGAACGAAGGCTTCTTTAGGATTAGCCTCATCACTTGTGTCCTCCCGCGGAACTATTTAAACTGAATTCATCACTAAAATTATTTCAGGCGTTGGTTAGAATCATGTTGAACATTCTCTTGATAAAGAGAATGCACGTGTATAAAGTATTACTAGGGACGAAGGCTGAGACGGACTGCTTGGGTTTTCTTACGTCACTTCCTGCCTCCAGTGACCCCGGCGTTGTTCAAGCTTTGTGTACAAACTTTGCTATTGTTGGCAGTGATACACTGCGAAAGTTATAGAGCGACGCATGCGCTGTATGGAGTATGAGCCTAAACAAGCTTCTATACATGCGTCGCCTAGGCTCTAATGGCCAAGCTTGCATGTTGGTAGCAGTAATGTAGGCGTGCGTAGAGAGCGGTACGTGCGCTTTAAGGGGGCATCAGTTCGGGTATTAAAGTTGTCATACCCTTAACTGTTTGGGGACACACATGCTAGATGAGACGGTTAACCAATGTAGAGGCGGAGCATGGTTTCTATTCTGGTCTTCTTGTCCCCCTCCTCCACACGCCGAATAAATCTAACCATCTTCAATTAAGGCTGAAGGAATAAAAGTAGGACAGGAATAGATATTTCTCGCCAGCTTGAATATATATCTACATCTGTTAATAAGCCCTCAAAAATCATAAACCATCCACACCAAGTCATGAATTTTGCTGTGTTAAAAATAATGTTTCACACTATAAAAGTTTTGAGGCTCACAATAAGGATTTGATGAGTGTTTGTATGAACCTCCACTGTATACACTTTTGATACAGATACAATTTAGTTCCTTTCCTTTTTTATGACAAGTACACATGGTAGTTTTGTATCTAATTCACATCGTTTCGTCTGTATTTCCAGTGCCAACCCTCGGCCTTAATGATCGGAGGCTGTGTTGTCGGACTCCTCTTCGTATTCTTCCTCGTCGTTTTAATAAGAAAATGGCGTCGTCCAAAGAAGAATTTCTTTGATCTTGATTTGGAGGAATTCAGTGATTGTGAAGTTTCCCGTTCCGCTCCGATTTCAAGGTGAGCACGATCGTGAAAATGTAAAATTATAGTGACAAACATAAGACACGATACCAACAGCGTGAGAGACAACATATTGCGTATACTGGGGAGTCAAAAGTTGTAACACATGAGAACAGTTGAGCACGACAGTTTAGGTGTAGGTCCTTATACCATTCACTTGATAAAGCTGTTAAGGCTTAGGCCGAAAATGTCGTACAAATTAACCCAGATATTGTTATTCTTGAGAAAATTTGTTTTCTCTCTCATTCCTTGGCTAAGTGAAGTCATATTGTACGTGTTCAGCACAAGAGTAATCAGTATCAGTATAAAAGCCTACAACGTGGAGAGTAAAACCAGCGACGACATAATCAACGCTACCACTTGTAATTTTTACTATAGTATAGAAGGCTATACAGAATAGAGAATAAAACCAGAGCAATGACGACAGTGTGACACACGTCCTGCAGCTAAAACGGTATCCCATTTAAATGACAGTTACATATTCATTCCAGACAAGCTTCTCCAAGGCTTCACAAGAAACGAGGATCTTGCCCAAACACAGCCGAACTCGTCAAACAGAATATCTTAGTTCGCTCGGTCACATCTGAAGCAATTCCAAATTTTACCCTCCCTCCTGAAAGAATCCAGCCCCGCTCCCCGTTTGAGAGGTCAGCAACAAGTTCTGCCTTCCAGTACCAGCAAGATTTCCTAGAGTCCTTTCAGCCTGAACTTTATCTGTAAGAAATACAAATTTGCTCTGTGTGCATTGAATATAAACGTAAGGCCTTTATGGGTACAGTACATTTTCGGGTCCATCAGCAGGCCCATTGTAGTCAGGCAAGAGGGGGACTTCAATGACTGCAGGAGCAGAAAACATTTTCAGTGTTTCTTACACCAGTATGCTATAGTAACAAACAGGACAGGCTACAACCTAACATATAGTAGAATGTACTCATACTATCTTGGTACCATTACACAACAGCACGATTGCCAAACATAGGCCTACTTAACATGCAAATTATACATTCTTGTATAGGCCTTCTTGTAAATTTATGGTCTATAGTTTGTGTGCATAAGAAACAAACGGGTTTAGATTTAAAGGCTTGTTTTGAATCTTTTTTAATAATTGAACATTGTGAACACTCTTTCTTGTTTGGTATGTTAGGAACACCTGGCCGAGCGACGAGAGCGAACACGAGTTAGCGGCCAGCCGTCATGGACGCCTGTGGTTCTCACTGATTTACGACGCGACTGTGGAACAACTCTCTGTCACACTCATCAAGGCGAAGGAACTGCCAGGTTTGTGCCCAATGCAATATACCAGACGTATGCATTTAGTGTCATATTCTTGACTGATATAATACCGACAGGAAACTCAAATGAATTAGGGGCCTCGGTGGCCTCGGTGTTTAGCGCGCCAGCACTGCGCAGTGACCCAGGGATTTCTCACCAATGCGGTCGATAGGAGTTCATGTCCAGCTCATGTTGGCTTCCTCTCCGGCCGTACGTGGGTGGTCTTGCAGCAACCTGCGGATGGTCATGGGTTTTCTCCGGGGTCTGCCCGATGTGCTCCCACCACAATGCTGGCCGTCGTCGTATACGTGAAATATTCTTGAGTACGGCGTAAAACACCGATCAAATAAATAAGTGACTCAGTTGAATTAACTAGTGTGTATTCGGCATGTATTTTTTTATACGAGAGAGCAACCATTGACCTCTCGCTGCATACAGTAGGCTACGTGTGAGCGTCCACTTGTTTAGGTGCTTTTAATTATTGAAATCAATGTATCAATTACATCGCTCGACAAGAAAGTTTATTTTGACCTCACAAAGAAAACATAACTATTGATCCTTATAGCAAGCGAGCTGGGGGATTGTTTACTGATGCCAAACTTAACTGACGCACAGCATACACATGTTAACTTACCTCAATACGGAATCTCTTTGTCCCGATATCTTGATCAGAAAACAGATGGACATATACCATCTGGCGCCGTGCCTTTAAATTCCACTTTATCAAGAAAATATGCATATATATAAATCTAATGGCGTTATGTATCTACTTGATCAAGATTTTCTGGGATGCTGCCAAAGGAAATATATAATTGCTCATGTCTTTTCATTCGGATGAAGCATTCATATTTTCTTCTAATTTAACCAAATAATAGGAATACACGAATGGATATATAAAGTATTCAAGTATTCAAATGTCTCACATAGTTAGCTTCCGTTCTGGCGCTTTAGTCTTTCTGGAGGTCTTTATACCACATAATTGGGTAGTCGTGTAGTTCAATTAAATAGACATGATCTATATTCTGTAGCTTTTTGTCTGTTTTTTTTTCTCACCATATCATATTTTGTTTTCTATTCCAAAATTTGTTTTCACCCATATCACTCATTTGTTTTTCATTCGTATCAATCTGATCAATCGTATAAACTATTGTTCTAGCCGACGGTGCTTTTCCGACCAAAGACTCTATTACTTGTATCTTCCCTTTTTTCTTATAATGAACCTACTCGCTTAAACCTTGATTACACTTACTTTCCATGTTTTTTTGTCTCATCTCTATAGTAAATAACACCGTTACATGTATTTTTGAGGTTGTAGTCTTCAGAACTGGATTGTTGTGAAAAGACAAAGCCCAAAATCTACAACTAAGCACGAAAACTGCCAATGTATATTCTGGAACTCTGTGCAACCCATACACAGGAATGGCAGGACCTTGGTATGAGTGACAGTAAATCAGGTCATTGACAATCTTTCCCATGTACAGACGCAGGCCAATGTCAAGGCGTGAACACTTAAATAGTGAAAACAAAACTGGTGATGTTAAACAAGGTATTTTACAACCGAGAGTGAACTCGCATGCTATATTTCTGTTTTAGGTCGTAATAGAGCCAATTACACCAGAGACCCGTTTGTAAAACTGTTCTTACTACCTGACGAAAGGACATGCAGAATCTCGAAAATGAAGAAGAAAACATTGTCTCCGATCTTTAACGAGACTTTCGTGTTCCAAGTGAGTGTTTCCTGCTAGCCCAGAAAGGTTTTGCCATTAACTAGTCATGATAGTCAAATATACTGTATAAATCCATTTCGATATAAGAAGACACGACGTGCACGATGTATTACAAGTGAATATAATAATATAATACCAGCGCGGTTCAATGGCCCAGTAGCCTTTCATCAGTGTGAGTTCCTAGTCCATGCAGCTCATACTGCAGATGGTCGTGAATTTCCCCGAGGCTCTACCCGGTTTCCGCACACCATAATGCTGGCCGCCGGCATAGGGCCTATAAGTGAAATGTTCTTGAGTATGGCGTAACACACCAATGAAATAAATAAATAAATATCTGTTCAAGGCATTTGTTACTAAAACAGTATATTGCTTGTACCGGTACCGAAAACATGTAAATATATATAGTCTGTTACTATTTGATCTATCTTCCATGAAGGTACCCCCGTCCGATCTGATGAATCGATCTCTCAGACTCTCGGTCTACGACGTGGATAGGCGTAAAGTGCGTCATTCTTTAGGCCACGTGGTTGTCTCGCTTAAAGAGTGCGACCTGTCGAAAGGCGATGTGTTGTGGCGAGACTTGGAAACTATGGCTCAGGTAATTTCAGGGATAATCTTCTGTCTGGTAATCCTCTGTCTGCATACATGGATTCATATCATTATCCTTACAGATTAACGCCTGTATAAACTGTTTAAATTCTCGAGAAATGTTCATAAATTTTTTCTTTCTCGGGGAATATATGCGGGCGAATTTATATGCAGGCTACATACGCTGGACTTTGAATTAGAGCGCAGGATGAATAGATTACATAGACTATAGACTATAGGCCTCATTTATACTTACCCATATGGATCACTTTGCATTTAAAACTGTAATGTTCATATGTGTTTGTCCATCTACCTGATAAATTTGAGTAGACCGAATTTTCTGGAGTAAGCTGGTCAATTTCCCGCCAGAACTGGACAAAATCCGAAAAGGCGGGATCAATTGTGAAAACTGTGTTGTGAAACTTTGAGATCGGAAGCACATGTTGCATGTGCATATCGTGCCAATCGTTATAAGCCAAACTTTTTAGAAAGCTAACGATACCGCGAAGGGAGCAGGGACAGCCAGCACAACTTGTCACTCACGACCGGTACTGTTATTGCTGCAGCCACCATTCCAGCGCTCTCACCGCTTGCAGGACTAGTGACAATAAGCTGTCGACGATGCAGAAGTAACGACTGTTACCCTCAATGCTGCAGCCACGACTGTTACCGTTAATACTGTAGCCACGACTGTTACTGTTAATGCAGCCCGAACGACTGTTACCGTTAATGCTGCAGAAGCTATTGTTACTGTTAATGCGGTAGCCACGACTGTTACCGCTAATACTGTAGCCACGACTGTTACCGTTAATGCTGCACGAACGACTGTTACCGTTAATGGTGCAGCCACGGCTGTTATCGTTAATGCTGCAGCCGCGGCTGTTACCGTTAATGGTGCAGCTACGACTGGTACCGTTAATGGTGCAGCCACGGCTGTTACCGTTCATGGTGCAGCCATGACTGTTACCGTTAATGCTTCAGGCACGACTGTTACCGTTAATGCTGCAGTCACGAATGTAACCATTAATGCTGCACCCACGACTGTTACCGTTAATGCTGCAATCACGGCTGTTGGATTTTAAAGTTTCGGCTTTAATTGTTCCGTTTGTCCTTTTTGCATTATTGATCTGCCATTCTTCTGTTTTTTCCCCTTTCTCTGCAGTATTAATCTGCCCCTGAGCTTCCTGGAAGTTTGTGAAAATCCATTAAAGGATACAGGATTTTGCCAGATAAATATAGCCTCTAGACTATACTGTAAAATAAATATTGACGAAGTTTACTCCCTGTTTAGCAAGGCTTTCCTTGTGACAGGTTTCATTTTGACCGAAACACATTTTGGCTTGCGTTTAATCATGCACAGATCCTAAAATTCAATGAATATGAACGGTCCAATACTGACAATACTTTTAACGTACTGTTATTTGCTTACATGACATTCACTCAACCTCATATATTTATTTTATTTTATTTATTTGATTGGTGTTTTACGCCGTACTCAAGAATATTTCACTTATACGACGGCGGCCAGCATTATGGTGGGAGGAAACCGGGCAGAGCCCGGGGGAAACCCACGACCGTCCGTAGGTTGCTGACAGACCTTCCCACAACCTCATATGTAGCATGATATCTTGCCCTTTAACATCCTGAAATGTCCCCGTTTCATTCGGTCATTATTTAATTTCTCTGTTGCAGCCATCTGTAAACATGGGTGAAGTGCAGTTTTCCCTTACCCACATGCCAAACTTTGAGAAGGTAAAAGTCACCATCCACCAGGTTCGCAACATTCACCTGTCCCAGTGTGACATGGACTCCGGTAAGTCAGACTCACTAGGCTACAGAAAAGTCTGTTCACTTGTTTCTACAAATGAGAGGCCACCTATGTTCATGTTCACTACGTTAAAAGAAATGTATAGCCTGACTGGAAATTGCTCTCATGCCCTGATTCTGTGCAATTTCTTCCAACAATAAACAGCTATACCTGATCAGAAATGTTCTTCGGTAGGGTACATACATGGAGTTATTAAAACAAACAACTTTTAAGTTAATAAGGACGAGGAGTACGGCAGAGTAACCGTATAGCCGTATGTGTCTGTCTGAGATCGGGTCATCGAATAATTTTCTTTTTCGGATACAGTCTTGCTGTTTACCCTTGGCCAACGAGGCCAGGTGTTTGATTGATAGATCTTGGTGGTTAGGTTATGGCTTTAAGTCCGGTGAGCAAGGGAGGTGATAAAGCGACCAATGCCTGTTGGACATCGCAGGCCCTCTACCTGTTCCTGAAAGGTGTAAAATACTTTCTTCTCCTTACAGGGGCATTCGTCAAAGTTCAGCTGATCCACGGAAGGAAGGTTTATAAGAGCAAACACACAGCTGTGCGCAGAGGAGTGACGGATCTGGAGTTCAACGAGGGCTTCTCCTTTACGGTACCTGGTCGACAGTTTGACTCGTGCAATATCATCGTCTCTTTAATGACCACTGGACAGAAGTACCGGCTGGGCAAGGACGAGGAGTACGGCAGAGTAACCGTAGGGCCGTTCATGTTTGCCAGGGGAGAGGAATTGATTCACTGGCAGGAGATGCTCAGTCAACCTCGTCACGCCGTTACTAAATGGCACGGCTTCGTACCACCCAATGGCCACTAGTCAGGTTATGTAATAAATTTACATACATGTTTATTTATAAGTTTTCATACGTGTATATGACATACACGTCCACAGGCCTCACAAAGAAATATAGTTACTAATTTATTGAGAGTTTATTATCTGCCAGAATACATGTTATATTATATATATTTTATAACATATTCACAGGTAATCGTGCAGAATTAAAACTGTTTACAACATGGTATATTTGAATGGCTTGAAATGGCGATCGCTAAAACTGCCCGACTATACTTCACTTGATGCCACAAATGAGCAATCAATCTCTTTGCTTACAATCTGGGAAGAAAGTTGAAGGTGTTTGGATAGAAGTCTTCAACGGGTTTAAATGACGTTAAACAACAATCAAAGAGTTTATATCTTTTTGCCTTTTTAAAACATTTTTACAGACGTCGGGATAATTTCAAAACAGTCTGTACGCTGCTTCACAATGCTGTTACCAGTTTTCTTTTAGGATCAGACGGGGATGAAAGTACTGACATTTTTTGAATGATGAGCGTGTGACATTGCCATTTTTTACGCAAATTTACGTAGAATCTTGCGACAATGCTAAATGGACCTTATCTATTTAAAAGCGACAGACTTAAAGCCACAGATAAGGGAGAAAGGATAAGCAGATCACTCCATGCAGGGTATGCTGTAGACCGGGAATCAAACGGACAGACTATTTGTATTACATGTTGTTTGGAGCTGTTTATTTTTGATGTGCCATATACGTAGGTAATAAAATATATACAATTGTGATTGGTTGTGGAATATTTAGACCGGTATTATAAATATGTCAATTGCCTAAACCAGGCATTTATAGTAGATAAAGTTATCCTAAATTAGTATGCGAGGGATACACTATAGATATTTGGTATGTAGAAATGCTTCTGTTTGAAACTGCAAAGCAAACTGTAACATGCAGATAAACTGTTAATGCGTTTGCTTACAAATCAGTAATTAAATGTTAAAAAATGTTTCCATTTTAGGTTGTAAAAACATACTAGTGATGTTGTGTAATGATATATGAGTGATATTAAGATTATGACAACTCTATAAATCCGTGGCATCAGTATGCACCTGTTCTCTACCGTAATCCGTGTCGTAGCAGCAATCTGCCCATTTTGTGTCACAACCACAATGATAGTATCATAAGCTAGCTTATTCCGCAGGGGAGACTACTGGGTGTGCATCGGCATCCGAAGGGCGTATTAGTAGTTTTGGGGTAGACAAGTCATGTGAATAAACCCAGTGTTAAAAAATACCAGAGTTGTGTCTTTTACATTTGACTGAATAGTTTACCTTGTTTAACTTTCGATTTGTTGGTGAATATTCTCACAGGATGCACAATTAAAGAGAATATACCAGGGATTTTTAGCAAATTTTTGTAAAATTTAATTTGATTAGTGAATATGGATTTTTGGCCAAAAATCTTCGGTACAGCCTTTGTAAGTGCTGCTAGGATATGCCTAAGTTTCTACGTTGTTTGGAAACTAAATTAATGGTGTAGGCCTAAGGTTGTGTTTTTCCTTAGTATTCTCCCACAAATAAATACGTGTATGGTTGTGTTTTTAATGGTTGTAGTGTGCTTTCACAGCTAAATGAATGGTGTATGGTTGTGACTTCGTGAATGGTCTTCAGCGCTCTTGGATTTTTGAAAGGTGTATGGCTGTGTTTTCCTGACTGACCTTTTTCCTGTCCTGGACAATTAAAAGATGTATGTTGTGTTTTCCGGATGACCTCTAATATATTTGGACCTATAAACATGGATGGTCGGGTTTTCCTGGATGACCGCTCATGGACAAAATTAACATGTATGCTTGTGCTTTCATGGAGGTCTGTTTTATGGTCTTTTCAAAGACCTTCAGTGTTCTTGGATAACTAAAGGGTGGATGGTTATGAAGACCTACAGCGTTCTTGAATACCTTAAATGTGTGTGTCTGTGTGTTCATTGAGATGATCTTCAGTGTTCTTGGGCAACTAAAAGGTGCATCGTTGTTTTCATTGATGACCTTCAGTGTTCAGGACGGTATAAAATGTAGTTGCCTGGATGACCTTCATTGTTCTTGGAGGACTAAGTGGTGTATACTTGTGTTTTAGCGAAAGTCATGAGAGTTCTTCGACAACTTAAAAGTGTTCTGAAAACTAGAAGTATGGTTGTTTCCATGGGTGACAAGGGTCATTCCTGCCCGACTTTTAAAGCACATGCTCACTGCAAATGTCAATCCCTTGACCAATGACGTATGTTCAATTCCAGCTCTTGATTCTTTGACTGCTGCGCTATATTAGCAGGTTTGTCAGGTACTGCTCTGGTTTAATTACTCAAAAACTTTACCACCATCGTATAGCTGAAGAATTCTTGAGCACAAAATTGGGGGATGATGGCATTTGGATACAATACAGAAATAATTCACTTGCTTCTGAGACACCAAAGGCGTAAAACTGGAAATATTCTTAAAAGTGAATAAAAACCACATAAGGATAACTAAAACACCTGTGGTACTGGTCACATACAAATGTTTTATTTTCTTGTAAACTGAAACTTATACATGTACATTTTATTTGATAACAAACATTTGTGAAGTAGTCACTGGAATGTGCAAATGACAGGGAATACCACCATTTATAAATGAACATGTTATCGTGGAGGACATAAGCCAAATATTGTTGGAGAAAAACTTCTTGTAAAGGCTTGGTCTACTGCTACTACGCACACACAACACTATCACATAGTGTCTGCTAACATGCACATTACAAGTACCATAGTTCTTCCAGCCAGCTGGATAGAGACCATTTGAGTTTTCAGGCCCGAATAGAAAATACATGAACATTTATTATAAGCAGGTATACACACGTGTAATTATAGAGACAAATGTAAACTGCAATATAATGGCTTGTACATGTATAGTGTTCTTGTATAGCTAAAATGTGTATGGTTGTGTTTCCATGGATGACCTTCAATGTGTTCAGCCAACTAGTGCACGGATGCGATTACAAGGTGCATGTGTTTATCTCGTCACTAATCTAGCAGTCTGAGTGTTTTAGTTTTATATGTGGATCTCTGAGTTCTCGGACAATTAGGTGAGGAATGCTTGTGTTTAGATATGTTCATTATGGACTGAGATCATTTATGCCACTTGCTGGTCATTATTTTTAATACATATTTAAAGAAAAATTTTTATGAAATATTGGTGGCAGAGTGATAATTGAGCAACAGTACTTATGGAGCAATGAAACAGATATTTGAATCAGAAAAAAATCAAGTTTATGTAATTCACAAGTAAAATAACGTTATGTTCATTTTCATAATTATTTTTCCTTCACAATGTTTAGTTAACTACACCTATAATTGTTTCACGGAGGCTGAGATAATGTATACAATATAAGGAAAGATGAACTTGGGGCCCAAAGAGGCCTTTTGTTGCTACTTTTGGAGACATTTTAATAACAAAGTGAAAAAATTCAAAAAAGGTATTTATGGAGGAAAAGCAATTTAGTTCAAATGTAAATTTGTTTATGAATTTGAAATGCATGCCTTTGATGAACTCATTACAAAAGTCTACAAAAATACTCATACAATCAATACAATCTTAAATTTTTATCTAATCATAAAGAATGTCCAAATCATTATTTTTTACTCTAAAAGTTGAATAAACTTGGAAACACATTTCATAGACATCTAATGGGTATAAAGAGACACCTTAGCTTTCATACATGTATGTGCAAAGACAGTAGAAATTTTCTGCATGCAAGCATTACATATTGTCAGATGGCAATATATCTTATACAATGTTATTAACTTTGTACCAACAGTAATGAGACATATGCATGATTTCCATTTGTTTGCCTCTTATAGCACCATTGAACATGCATAAACTCATATTTCACTACATGTTCTTATGTAATTCATAAATATACAAACATTAACTAAATAAATACATACATATGTACACAACCAATATTTATATTCCTTAAGAACTGAACAGGTTCTGTACATTTCTTGATAGAAAGTAACTTCTCAAGGTAATGAAAGACAAATCCATGCAATTTGTACTCAATAAAAAGTAAATGTAAAATATTACAGCTACCTGTATCTATTGTTATACATGAAAATGTAAGTACTAGTACAATGATTTTTATAAACAGTCATCATGTTTTCAGTGTGATCATGATTCTAAAGCTAAGTGCTATTGAATAAACAGGGAATTCAACAATTTTTTTACAGCAGTCTTGCTCCACAATAAGTTCAATGAAATGATACATACAGGTTAAGTGTATTACATTTCTACACTAGAAATATTCGGTTGACAACGGGCCAGTTTCATGAAGCTTACTTGGTGTTAAGTTGCCCTTAGCTAAATGCACTTTACATCTCTACAACATACGTTGCCATGGCAGTTAAGTAAACTTCATGAAACCGACCGAGACACTACTGAGGCACTGCCTTCTAAACGTACAAAATGGAAGCTGTTTGATACAATACATCACAGTCCCTGAGCCTTTACTGCATCAATGTCATAAATCTATCCAAACAAACTATAAGGTTCAAGATCAACCCTACCTACTTGTGATGTGCAACTAGTAAATGATTAGTCTTCTTTCATCTACCTGTGTACATCTGTAGAAACAGTTAACCTTTGAGGTGAATTTTACTGTTACAGTCTAGTTACCTCATCATTATGACCTCTTAAATTATGACCCCTGACTATGGACAAAGGCTTTAGGTCACCCACAGCATCAATATTCTCTTCCCCATCCACTGTTCCTTTCACACTACTGTTACGGCTGGGAGCTTTTGGAGAGGTTTTACCAAGAGGAGACAACTCGTGGTCACTCTTTCTTGTGTGGACTTCTGACTTTGAGGGGAAAGAACTGTTGTTGTCCTCGAAGATGAACGCCTGATCAATGACACCAAAGCTGGTGGGTGGTTTGGGCCCTAACTGATCACTACTATTGGAATTCTTGTCACTGTGGGCCTCTACCTCAGTGACATTGCCCGAGTCCCCAACAGGCTGTCCTCTCTCCGCGAAAGGTGGGCCTGAGAGGGCCTCCTGTACCACTACATCTATAGGGCCACCTAATGGCTGACCGTCCCCGGACACAGAACTGTCAGCCTCCTCAACATAGTCAGACGTCTCCGAGAAGAGATCCATGGTCAACTCCTGCGACTCATACAGAACCATTTTCTTCATCTCTGAGCTCATGTCATGCCTGAAACATGTAGATATAAAACTGAAGAAGTAAAAAAAAAAAAAAAAAAAAAAAAAAAATGGGCTGAGAATTCACGGCTAGGTCATCACTTTACACTCAAATACAAATATGTAGATGTGTACTACTGCAACTTGACATGTAAATGGTAATTAATCATAGTCCAAACTTACTTATCATACATTGACCCAGCAGAGAGCCTAAATACATCCATTTACTGAAACAAGGAATCAGAACTTTGGCAGATCATAAAACATATGCTAGTCAAGACTGAGCTGAATTTTGGCATGACAAAGGTTATTGACTGTGAAGAATACAACACAATAATTGTACATTTGCTCGCCCAGAGACCTCACCGGATATAGTATACAGCATACCACAAATAATAACAGATGCCTTATTACAGGAAATTTACAAATATACATGTACAAGCCACGAGCAACTGTCAGCATGCAAATAGATGACACAGTCTACAAAAGAATTAGTCATTCAAAGGGTTAAAGGGGGAGTGAGGGGAAGGGGGGAATGCATTTAAATATCATGTTTGATCGATTTTTACGTGTCCACAATATTCAAAACACAACAAGTTACAAATTTTTGTCAGTTTGCTTTAAAGACTGTACAAACAAGCTCTATACTTATAACAGGCTTGGTTTTTTGATGTTCGTTTGACCTGAAGAGAAGGGCAATCACATATTTTGTCAAAAGGAGCAGTTGCCCTCTGATTGATGAAACTGAATCTGTAGTGTAACTAGAAATGGAAGGTCAGTGTAAGAACCAGGACAGATGGGTGTTGTTCAGCCAGGAGAGAGTACAGACTATCTCATACTGAATCTGTAGTGTAACTAGAAATGGAAGGTCAGTGTAAGAACCAGGACAGATGGGTGTTGTTCAGCCAGGAGAGAGTACAGACTATCTCATACTGAATCTGTAGTGTAACTAGAAATGGAAGGTCAGTGTAAGAACCAGGACAGATGGGTGTTGTTCAGCCAGGAGAGAGTACAGACTATCTCATACTATCAGCTACTAGCTATTCAGTGTCATGGCTGTGGAGATAAAAGGTCCCAAGATCATGAAGTCAAACTTCAAAATACTTAATTGAGCTAAAATTGTGATTTACTCCAGAAATTTTTCCTGCGGTACTAAGAGTTGTCTACTTTTGACAGAACTGAAAATTAGTGTCAAAGTTCAAACCTAAGTTGAGGAATTATACCACAAGTAAAGATTCCAAGTGTAAGTCTGACAAAAGTCTAAGACAGTTTTATGATCCAGGGACCTGTCCTACTGAAAAACGAAGAGCTAAAATTAGTAATCAGCAAATAAAATCTCGGCAAAAACAAGCAGGAGAAACAAAAACAACATGTACGAGCTAAATGTTTTAAACAGACTCTAACAGCTTTTGGTACAGAAATGACCATCACAAAACTAATTAAGGTGCAGTTATAAAGAAATTATAAACTATTGGGGAGAGCATTTAAGTTCAAATAACACAGAGCAAGCACAGGATACAGCTATGGTACAGCTATGGTTTAAACGATAGCTTTTTGAGTTATAAAGACTGCCAAACTAGTCAAAATGCTGAACACTATGTACATGTAGCTACATATACATGCATGTAAAGGCACATTTGTAGCTAATATGCTGCAGTTGATGAAATACAAGAAACATGACTGAAATATACGATGTAGACAAATATGTACAGGTACAGCTGCTACATGCCTATGACCATATTACAATATACCTTACAGTTCTGTCTCTGCCAGTTCAGACATGGCTGCGTAGCCTGAGAAGGGCAAGACAGTCATGGTATCATCACACAAATCTTCTATACATACATGTATGAGATAAGGGAAGATAAAATTAAAGATTTCATATCGATGTTAGCACGCACCCTCCCAATGGAGACCTAGCAAATGGTCATAGGAAGAATTCTGATGCCAATTTACTGATGCCATTTCTGCCTTTTTTGCTCATAACAGATGCAAATTTCAGACATTTTGCTGTGAACATTAGCAATGTAACAGTAGCTAAAGGTCTTATTTAATTCACACTAGCACCAATTCAATGGATTAAAAAAATGGCACCCTCCCATTGGGCACAGGTTGACATAAATGTTGATGTTGACATTACCTTAAGGAGCCTGTTCTTATCACATATAAAACATACTTGAAAATTTATGCACGTAACACTGATATGGAGCAAAAAACATATGGAGTTACCTATATAATATATAAATTATATACTAAATACTTAGAAGAGCCAGAAAAAAATATATTTTTTAGAATACAATACATTTAACCTTTAATTCTCTTCCTGCTGTACCTTCAGAGAAAACAAACAAAAGTTCAGTCTTTACTGGGCATAACCCGACTAAGAAAAAATAGGATTGGTTGGTAGGCTTTCTTTCTTTCTCTCCTATTGTTCTAGCTAATGAAAGAGATAGAGGGAAAAAAATTAATAATAAAAAAATCAGAAATCAAATTCAAATTTAGAATAGGACCCTGTTTTGGAGGGTCAGTTAGGTTATGCCCAATGAACGTATATTCAAGGATGACCTGACATCCACATGTGGGTATTTGGGGCATGAACAATCCTCTCACCTGGATGAACATCCATTAACAACATGGCCTTCAGTGAAACTCTGGGAAGGAAACGATGACTGGGGCTCAAAGTAAAAGAACAGGCTGTGTACATGTAAAACCAAAGGGGAATAAACTACAGCTACAATATGTGGATGGTGGAGGGCCTCCGTGGCCTCATGATTAGTGTGCTACAATGAACCAGGAGCCTCTGACCAATGCGGTTGCTGGGAGTTCAAGCCTGGCTAATGCTTGCTACTTCTCCAGTGGTATGTGAGATGATCTGCCAGCAACCTGTGCATTGCTGTGGGATCCCGAGCTTAGTTTTCCACAATAATACTGGCATAATATTCTTGAGTACTGCATAAAACACACCAATCAAATAAATAAAAACATAAATAACGAAATCATATGGATGATTGTCTGAACCGTTACACACATATTTACATGCAGCGGGTTAATACACGGAGACCAGGTAACCACTGCCTACAGGTACTCTACATCATGCAACATTAATTCATCTAGCATTCAGCAAGCTCACAACACCAACACACAGTTCTATCGTATGATACTAGGAAAATGACTTCAACTGGTATAGGGAAATAGTGATTTTAATACAGACAATTTATAAAACCTACAGACTTCATTGGCAAAAGTGAAATTAAATTTTAGGTAAATTTCTATTTAGTTAACAAATTCATCATCTTAACTGAGCATCTAAAATTGGTATACACTTTCTAGAGCCCTACACAAGTATTAGTGGTTTGGAAAAACTGAGATCTATTTATGAAATACGCGCAAGTAGTTTTTCATGTAATAAGAAAATTAAAGACCTAATATTTTGTACTACCTTATGGTTGAACAGAAGCTGTAAATAACCGACAATCATACCATCTTGTACATACAAAAACTCCTCTATGACAGTACATATAAATATTAAAATTAATACAACATACACATACAAGGTTTGAGAAAATTAACAGATAAAAGGTATATAAAAAAAAAACGTTAAAGGGCTTGTACAAAAAATAAAACATCTACACTACAAAAACATAAAAAATTTTTTTTACCTCAGTAGAGGACGCTGAGAAAACGTAACATGAAACATTTTACAAGTGTATATATATAAATCCAACTTCAAATGACATTTATTAAAGTTTGTTTGTTAAATAAATTTATCTGTAATACTGTCCATGATATTATAAACTAAAGATATATTTTAACATATTAACATTTTTTTGAAGTAACATAAATAAATCCTAGATTCATTTTAGGTCAACTTTGAAATATAAAAACTATGATATCAAAATGTGCAAATGTTTGATATATCCAATAAGCTCTACATTAATATATTCCCATGGACATTATCAGAGTTATTCCTGGAAGTCATTCCTTCTGAGAAACATGCTTACTTGGATAATCCATTTTCAGCGTAAAATGAGGATTCTTGTGTGTCATCTTCATACTGTCCTATATTTCCGTTGATGAACAGTTGTCCATTGTTAGGGTCTACATCACTAAGTGAATAACATCAATGTTATAAAACAGGATATGTCACACAGGTGAAGGCTGTCAATGACTCACTGTAACATGTCGTAGTCATGAAGAACCATACACAAATATAATGTATTATTAATGTCTGTCACATGTCACATAATATAAATAACTAGATTTTATTAATCTAATAAAATTAATCCCACAAAGATGTCAAGTTCCCCCCCACAAAAATACAAAGAAGATAGAAATAAATTATACCTCACATGCACCTTTACCAATATAAACCATTCTAACAGAATGTACCAAAGCAGATATTTTTTGTGATTATCAAATCTTTTCACATATACAGTACTTTTACTATTAGCAGGCAATCTACACATAAAGCAAACAAGTGGAATCAGAGCATATTAGCTCCTCCTTTAGTGGTATCATATATATATTCAGTATGGAAAGGCCTTGCATCATTACTCTGCATACCACACAAGGCAATATCTGATTAGACTACTACTGTATATTTAGCCTTGCCAAGATAAGGCTGGCTATTTTTTGTTGGTTTAGAGTGTTGGAATAAGTACTGATTATGGACACCAGGTGCTGTTTAAACCACAATGTAATGCAACACTGCAAAGGCCAAAAGTAATCTGTATTTGGCACCTAAGCTGCTCAAACCAGTACCCTCTATTTTGGCACCTAAGCTGCTCAAACCAGTGCCCTGTATTTTGGCACCTAAGTTGCTCAAACCAGTGCCCTGTATTCTGGCACCTAAGCTGCTCAAACCAGTGCCCTGTATTTTGGCACCTAAGCTGCTCAAACCAGTGCCCTGTATTTTGGCACCTAAGCTGCTCAAACCAGTGCCCTGTATTTTGGCACTTAAGCTGCTGAAACCTGGTCCCTAAAGCCAATTCTGACCACATGCACAGGCTCAGTAACTCACGAATGTGGATAAACTTTCACAGAATCAGGACAAACATGAACTCCAGAGAGTTCTATGTCGTCAATTCGATGCAATTCCTCAAAGGCACAGATATCACTGCTGAAATCCACCAAGTGCAGACAAAGTAACATTAGTGATACCCAATCATATCGCACATACAGACGTGAGAGCTTTCTGGTTTTAGCAATAATACCCAGTGCTTTGCTGACAACCTCTGAGCTTCTAGCATGAACATGTACTGTTGTAACCTTTGCTCAGTGCTGGAAACATGTTTATCATGATATTAAGCATGATTTTAAATTGCCTGGAAACAGAACAGAAAATTAACTTTGTTTAAATTGTAAAGTAATGTAGTTAATTTCTCATTCCTGATGTTATTATCTCATTAAAAGCATGGCTACTATTTGACAGCAAGGCTTGTAGGCCTGTTGTCATACTGTCTGTGTTGGACACCTGTTGCTGTACTTACAGTTCCAGTGGCTCAGCCGAGTCATTGTCAAACTGGTTCTCCACTGTCTGGGTATACGCAGGGTTGTTCACAAGCTCAGAGGCCTTGGCTCGTGCATTATTTGCTTGTTGACTACGCAGCTTTTCAAACTCATATCTGTAAAGTTTGTGACAGAAGAAAATACATGTATTCTTGAAAGGCAGTTATTTCTCAGCCACCTTTAAAATGACGTTAATAAATAAGGTAACACTTCTAACAGCCAAGTGTAAGTAAACTATATATATATATATATATATATATATATATATATATATATATATATATATATATATATTCTGCTGTATTCATTTACATCATCTACTAGTATTTACTTTACACAAGCTCACTCATTTATATGTCATATTACTAAAGCAGACAGCTTTTGTCCTCAGCCAATTTTCTCGTGTTTGTTTTGTCATCTCTGATTCTAAGGCAAATATTTATTGTGTTTGATATTTTCTGCCAAATGTGGAGAAACCTTACTGTTTGCAAAAAGAATGCTTCAATCACTACTGATGTCACATGTGGTAATGACAACACAAAATGACTGACATCAGGAACCTGGAGGACAACTTGATGGTTTTGTGCCTGACTACCCAGGCCTGTCATCAAGTCGATAGTAGCAGAATTTCTCAGGGTCTTCATCATTCATGTCCTGATGCGCAAGGTTAAAAAATGAAAGCTGCTCATGTCTTCTCATGATCTACCACTCTGTCTAATTCTTGCGACATGACATTTTAAATCTCAATGGTAAAAAGCAAAACCTCCTCTACCTCGCTGCTGGTGGCACCCACTTTTCTGTGCCTTGTGACCAGTACACAACCTCAAAATTAAATATAAGCACAAAGCCTTTGTTCAGTGGACACAGCAAGACATCTTCCAAGCATGGCAGAAACGACTAAAAACACCAAGGGTGTTGTATGGACATGAAAGCTACAGTGTCTGCTTACCGCATCTGCGTCTGGGTGAAGCAGAGAGCTAATGTGTGCACCAGTGTGAGATGAATTTGAAATGGTAGTCAAAAAACAGAGGAAACTGGCCTTTAACCCAACTACTCAACAACTGCCAGACTTGTACATGTAAGTAAACCATATAAGCACAACAGCAGGAGCAGCACACAAAAAGAAAAATGCTGTGTTTGCTTACTGCCTGGAGGAGTAGATGACCACACCAATGGACAAGATGGAACCCACAAATATGACAGCCGCTAGACACAGCAGTGCGATCTCTGACAATGACATCGTGTAGGCATCATGACTCACAGTCAACCGAGTCAATTCCTTAATCTTAAAACGACTAAAAAACTCTTCTATTTCATCAGTCTTTTCCGCCAGTCTCCTGAAAACAAAAATAAAATATGTAACAGAAATCATCCCACAAAAGGCGTTTCTTTGGTAATTAAAAACATGTAAACCTAACAACATACTTTTAGAATTTTTTCAAATTTACCATAGTGTTCCATTTTATGGGTGTAGCTTTCCCATGTGACATACACATACATATGTGTACTATACTGTACATGCATGTACGCCATGCTGGTCAAAGACAAATGGGTAAGTGGTCTTCAACAAACATTACACTTTTCTTGTGGACATGTGATCGTTGGCAACTTGTGATTGTCAACAAAACTCAAGGAACAGTGAGAGTAGGGGAACATAACAATTTGTGATTGTCAACAAAACTCAAGGAACAGTGAGAGTGGGAGAACATAACAATTTGTGATTGTCAACAAAACTCAAGGAACAGTGAGAGTAGGGGAACATAACAATTTGTGATTGTCAACAAAACTCAAGGAACAGTGAGAGTGGGAGAACATAACAATTTGTGATTGTCAACAAAACTCAAGGAACAGTGAGAGTAGGGGAACATAACAATTTGTGATTGTCAAACAAAACTCAAGGAACAGTGAGAGTAGGGGAACATAACAATTTGTGATTGTCAACAAAACTCAAGGAACAGTGAGAGTAGGGGAACATAACAATTTGTGATTGTCAACAAAACTCAAGGAACAGTGAGAGTGGGAGAACATAACAATTTGTGATTGTCAACAAAACTCAAGGAACAGTGAGAGTAGGGGAACATAACAATTTGTGATTGTCAAACAAAACTTAAGGAACAGTGAGAGTAGGGGAACATAACAATTTGTGATTGTCAACAAAACTCAAGGAACAGTGAGAGTAGGGGAACATAACAATTTGTGATTGTCAACAAAACTCAAGGAACAGTGAAAGTAGGAGAACATAACAATTTGTGATTGTCAACAAAACTCAAGGAACAGTGAGAGTAGGGGAAGATAACAATTTGTGATTGTCAACAAAACTCAAGGAACAGTGAGAGTAGGGGAAGATAACAATTTGCTCCTGAAGGTCTGCACTGAACCCGAACCTTGTGTGTCCCAGATACAGAAATAACGTCTATATAACTACTCTGCCATGACTATTATATCTCTGTATTACCTGCAGATACCACAACACAGCATGTTCAACATGCTTCCCTATACATCACATACCTTATCCAGCAACTCAACCGCCAGATAATAATCTGCTGAGTTATATCTACTGGATATGTTCAAGTCTTATGCATTCAATGCTACAATGATAACCCTATGAAGCTGTGGTGAAGATGAATGCTACATATGTAAAACTTAAATGCACGGATACGACTGGTATTCATACCTGATCTGATCTGACACAGTATGAACATGATCACAACCTTTCATCAAAAATCAGACAACATATGCCAAATTTATCTTCCAGGAAGCAACAACCCATCAGAATTAAGTAAATTGCTATAACATGCCAACTTATTAATGGTTCCTTCTGGTCTTCAAAATTAAAGGATATGGGTTCACATTTTGCTCCTGGTCCTAATTATAAAGATTATAATCTGTTTAAACATCATTCTATTACTGGGAGGGTCTCTGAGAAATGTAATAATGACTTTAAATCTACCAAAAATAGCTAGCCAATCTCCAGCTATCTGGGCTGTATAACCTGGAAATTTGTATCAAAACGATGTCATTTCTGAAATGGATTCTAGCTATGCAGAAGAAAATATACTGTTGTATCAATGTGAACAACTAGTGGAAGGCGCCAAAGTTCTGATTAATGACACTGACATCTCTGGCCAGACTTCATATTCCGAATTTTCAGACAGTAAATTTAATCTTCGTCCTGGCATTTCCAACAGCACTGGCAACAGGGACTGGTAAACTCCAGCTTTATCCTGCAATACACTGTACATTTCATGTGTTAACCTTGAAAATTAATACTTATTTGCTGTTCTTTCCATCTGCCTGCTTCACAACAAATATCATTCTAGTCCCCAAGGTATTCTAAATTCATACCTACATGTATGTGATAACAACTGCATATTGTCAGCCTTACGAATAACCTACACCTATATAGTTGTATACAATATAAAATTTGTCGCCTGACAAATCTTTTAGATTAATGGAATCTTAAAACTATGTATTTACTCATATACTGTATCACATATCTATTGACAGTGAGATAATGTTAAATGTTTGTAAACACTGAGCTAAATGGCAAGCTGACAGCTGATAATGTTTGGACATGTACATATATGATGTACATGTTGTTCAGAGATTACCAAGTGTTGGCTGAAAACATGCATAAAACCTCATTATCTACTGGTTTTAAATGCCATATTTTACTCAGATTAATGCACCCTTTTTTAAATATTTTTTAATTTCAGTTTAACGATATATACAGGTGTAACTAATTATGAGTAGATAATAAATCTGGACACCAGTCTCTTATTATAATCTTTCTTAAAATGAACATGCAAACAAAAGTTTATAAAGTTAAAAGCAAATTACTGCCCACAAACCAATGACCAATCATAATTAAAACTGTATATAACATCAGACTGGTTTTCGAACTTGATCTGAAGTTAACCACCAATTTAAGTGCAAGATCTCACAAACTCAGGGTAACCTGTTAATTTCATGACTCTTCTCTACTTTTCAAGGTGTGATAAACCTCATCCAAGAATCCACCAACCTATAGAAACTGCCACTGCTAAAGGGCAGAAAAATACTTTGTAGACAACGAAAACCCTTGACTCAAGTTAATGTTCAAAAGTAATGTTTAAATCCGAAAGTGTCGATCACATTAGGCTTATCATGATTGGTGTAAAATTATGTTCTTAAAGTTGACAACTCAACAGTAAATTAGTAAATCAGTGAATGTATGAACCCCAAAAATACAGTCTAAAGATTGCACCTAAATCTGCACCTTATCTTTAATCTGTGTTAAGTGAGTTATAATAAAGTTTATGTGAATCATACAAGTGAATCAATTAACAGCTTCAACAAGTGACCTACATTGCAAATGATCACATATGAACACATCTGAAGACAATTAAAGTATAGCTTTTCAACTGACTGTAATCAATTTACATACCTGAGAAGGGCATCTTGGGAAACCACCTCTCCTGTCTTAGGATCAATAGCATGGATGTATATATCTGACCTATTGAGATAAAGGACAATATGTTTTAATGCACATTGATACAATGTTACAGTACATAAATAAATATAAAAAGGCCTAATGCCTGACTACAACATCAGAATTTTCAATCATCGAACATGTCTTTTGCCTAATTGTGTCACCCACAACAATGACGTAGAGAAGTCAAATATGTGCAGGCCATATTTGAAGGTGTTAAACAGGCTACTGTATAATTACATGGATATGGTTACTGAACTGTGTAGTGTAACTGTCTATGCACTGGCTTCCATTCAGGGTTAATACATGTCATTAACGCTGGTTTTGTACGGACACATGCTTATAACGCAGGGAGCATCTTCATGTTCATGCATGTGTTACAAGCCATTTGACGCTTCATCATGATATGAAAGGAAATCTTACATTTCTGGGTTAAGCTTGGAGCCAGTTTCTGAGTGGGCGATGTGAGGCTCAACTGACTCTACCTGGACATTATAGGCAAGGATGGCACTCAGGTTACTGAAACACAGGTACATGTACATGTTAAGATAACAACACAGTGAAACATTCCTGCAGACAGCACTGATGGTAGTGAGGTTACTGAAACATAGGTAGATGTACATGTTCAGATAACACAGTGAAACATCTCTGCAGACAGACAGTATCAATGGTGGTGAGGTTACTGGAACACAGGTACATGTACATGTTCAGATAACAACACAGTGAAACATGCCTGAAGACAGCACTGATGGTGGTGAGGTTACTTAAAACACAGGTACATGTACATGTTCAGATAACAACACAGTGAAACATCCCTGCAGACAGCACTGATGGTAGTGAGGTTACTGGAACACAGGTACATGTACATGTTCAGATAACAACACAGTGAAACATCCCTGCAGACAGACAGTATCAATGGTGGTGAGGTTACTGGAACACAGGTACATGTACATGTTCAGATAACAACACAGTGAAACATGCCTGAAGACAGCACTGATGGTGGTGAGGTTACTGAAACACAGGTACATGTACATGTTCAGATAACAACACAGTGAAACATTCCTGCAGACAGCACTGGTGGTAGTGAGGTTACTGAAACATAGGTAGATGTACATGTTCAGATAACACAGTGAAACATCTCTGCAGACAGACAGTATCAATGGTGGTGAGGTTACTGGAACACAGGTACATGTACATGTTCAGATAACACAGTGAAACATCCCTGCAGACAGCACTGATGGTAGTGAGGTTACTGAAACACAGGTACATGTACATGTTCAGATAACAACACAGTGAAACATTCCTGCAGACAGCACTGATGGTAGTGAGGTTACTGAAACATAGGTACAATGTACATGTTCAGATAACAACACAGTGAAACATTCCTGCAGACAGCACTGATGGTAGTGAGGTTACTGAAACACAGGTACATGTACATGTTCAGATAACACAGTGAAACATCTCTGCAGACAGACAGTATCAATGGTGGTGAGGTTACTGGAACACAGGTACATGTACATGTTCAGATAACACAGTGAAACATCCCTGCAGACAGCACTGATGGTAGTGAGGTTACTGAAACACAGGTACATGTACATGTTCAGATAACACAGTGAAACATCTCTGCAGACAGCACTGATGGTGGTGAGGTTACTGAAACACGGGTACATGTACATGTTCAGATAACAACACAGTGAAACATCCCTGAAGACAGCACTGATGGTGGTGAGGTTACTGACACACAGGTACATGTACATGTTCAGATAACAACACAGTGAAACATGCCTGAAGACAGCACTGATGGTAGTGAGGTTACTGAAACACAGGTACATGTACATGTTCAGATAACAACACAGTGAAACATCCCTGAAGACAGCACTGATGGTAGTGAGGTTACTGAAACACAGGTACATGTACATGTTCAGATAACAACACAGTGAAACATCTCTGCAGACAGACAGTATCAATGGTGGTGAGGTTACTGAAACACAGGTACATGTACATGTTCAGATAACAACACAGTGAAACATCCCTGAAGACAGCACTGATGGTGGTGAGGTTACTGACACACAGGTACATGTACATGTTCAGATAACAACACAGTGAAACATCCCTGAAGACAGCACTGATGGTAGTGAGGTTACTGACACACAGGTACATGTACATGTTCAGATAACAACACAGTGAAACATGCCTGAAGACAGCACTGATGGTAGTGAGGTTACTGAAACACAGGTACATGTACATGTTCAGATAACAACACAGTGAAACATCCCTGCAGACAGCACTGATGGTAGTAAGGTTACTGAAACACAGGTACATGTACATGTTCAGATAACAACACAGTGAAACATCCCTGCAGACAGCACTGATGGTAGTGAGGTTACTGAAACATAGGTACATGTACATGTTCAGATAACAACACAGTGAAACATCCCTGCAGACAGACAGTATCAATGGTGGTGAGGTTACTGAAACACAGGTATATGTAAATGTTCAGATAACAACACAGTGAAACATCCCTGAAGACAGCACTGATGGTGGTGAGGTTACTGAAACACAGGTACATGTACATGTTCAGATAACAACACAGTGAAACATCCCTGAAGACAGCACTGATGGTAGTGAGGTTACTGAAACATAGGTACATGTGCATGTTAAGATAACAACACAGTGAAACATCCCTGCAGACAGCACTGCTGGTAGTGAGGTTACTGAAACACAGGTACATGTACATGTTCAGATAACACAGTGAAACATCCCTGAAGACAGCACTGATGGTGGTGAGGTTACTGAAACACAGGCACATGTACATGTTTGGATAACAACACAGTGAAACATCTCTGCAGACAGCACTGATGGTAGTGAGGTTACTGAAACATAGGTACATGTAAATGTTAAGATAACACCCCAGTGAAAACCCCTGCAGACAGACAGTATCAATGGTGGTGAGGTTACTGAAACATAGGTACATGTACATGTTAAGATAACACCCCAATGAAAACCCCTGCAGACAGACAGTATCAATGGTGGTGAGGTTACTGAAACATAGGTACATGTACATGTTAAGATAACACCCCAGTGAAAACCCCTGCAGACAGACAGTATCAATGGTGGTGAGGTTACTGGAACACAGGTATATTTATACGTTCAGATAATGGTACAGTGACAGTGTCCTAAGTGTTTCCTCCACCCACCATAATGCTGGCCGCCGTCGTATAAGTGAAATATTCTTGAGTACGGCGTAAAACACAAATCAAAAAAAAAAAAAAAAAAAAAATAAGTGTTTCCTAAATGTACACGTAAAGTTAAGTAAACTATACAGTCCCATAAGAATTGCATTCAGTTTCCAACAAAACTTACAAATATGTAAGTGATGTTTAGACAGCTCCTAACAATAAAGTAACATCACTCTCCTCAAACAGGGGATTGAAGTGAATCATATAAATGCTTGTGGCTTACCCTTGTATGTCTGGGACAAAGTCCTTCACTGCCCTGACTGGGTGACCAACCACTAAGATAGCCCTGTCACTGTCAGACACCACAGCAACCTGTTCAGCATGGAGAACACTCAGTGTTAACCATGTTGAGTACTTAAACTGCACATACATATATACAGCTCTATTCTAACCTCTTTGTCTTACCATTTATAACCTTGACAAAATTTCACTCTTCCATAACTGATTCCTACATGTATGAAGCCAAAAGCAGACATAGAGGAATTTAGTCGGTTTCTTTGCTTAAATATACAAATAAATATATACCAAAACAAGTGAAGATATAAAGTGTATACAAGCAAAAAATCATTTCAGATCATCATTATAATGACGTAAGTCATCCAAAAATATAAAATCTTAATGCAACTACATTCAGAAGACCACAGTAAATGATGTGAATTGATGTGATATTCTTTCCATCTTTCTAAACGCAGACATAAAAAGCCATTACCGTGACGGCCACTTGTACACTATGTCCCTGACCCATATTGTCAGTAGCATTCACCACAACACTGAGTTGATTGATCAGAGTCTTAGCCAGGTCACGAACACAGCGAAGTTCTCCTGACAAGGTGTCAATGTTCAGGGTGTTTGTGTCCCCTTGGCTCAGGGAGTAGAATATAGCACTGTTGTTACCCTCATCCAAGTCTGTGGCCTGTGGAAAAGACAACACAGGAGGCATGCTTCAGAACAGCTCTAACAATTTATGTGTGTTTATTTATTTGATTGGCGTTTTATGCCGTACTCAAGAATATTTCACTTATATGATGGCAGCCAGCATTATGGTGGGAGGAAACGGTCAGAGCTCTGGGGAAACCCACGACCATCCGCAGGTTGCTGACCAACAGTCACATATTACTAGATCTACATAGAAAGAGTGCTATCATTTACTTGGTGTTTTTCTCTGTCACATGTGCACATGCACTATAAACAAACTATAAACATTTATGGCACTTGTACAAAGCTTGTCTCTACAGCAAAGCTATAGTAGGAACTATTTCCACACATACCATTTATACTTTCTTGAAAACTCTTTTCAACAAATTACACTTTCAAATTAATGATTTTAATCAATTATCTTGAAATTCAATCTCTAAGACAATGATATATCACCCTGGAAATTGCACAAAGGTGTTTCTCACTGTAATATAAGGACTCACAGTGAGAGTAGCTATCAGGTAGTTAAAACTGGAGCTTCTCGGAAGACCAAAAGTCAGCTTATTTGTATTAAATTTAGGTGCATTGTCATTTTCATCTCCTACATCAATCACAACACGAATATCTCCAGGATTATCTGAAAGTACAAACACAGCAATACTTAGAACAGCAAATTTAACCTAAAAACAAAAGTAAATATCATGGAAATACATGAATACATTCAGTTATCAATGGTAAATTTACACCCACAAACCACTATCTATCAACTAAGGCAGAAATGTTTGGATATACATTAGCTGACATAGATGTGTGATAACTGGTAACAGTTTTTTACATGTTTGTCCAGTCTTACCCCCAAATGCACGCTTTCTTCTTGAGCTTTTGTGGGTCACCTGTCCATGGACCAAAAGCACATATTCACTCACTTCCTCTCTGTCCAACTGTTGTAGGACATAAATTTTACCAGTGGAGCTACTTATGTTGAATAGATCTACAACACAGAATCAACAAAAATGTAACAACCCATGTACATATTGTATTTACATTTGGAAAATGTGGAGTTAAAGGGTGAGATACCCAAGCATGAAGTGATGACAAATGCTGAAAAAGGGAGACAAAACTTTGCTTTAACAAATACAACAAATTTGTTTTTTTCCTTCTCGCTCTTGGCACGTACCATGTGCATGAAATACGTTGCCATTCTACTAACATATACACACACATACAACATTTTGCTGTCTGCTTTGATGTCGGAAATAACAGCTGTACGATGCAGTCAGTCAATGTTACTATATTATGTAAAATTATTATTATGAGGACATTTTCATGTACAACTGTTCTTCAATGCTTTTGAATGTGATACGGTCAAGAAAGGCCACGGGACAACTCCTTGAAGGTAGTTGTATACATGTGTATCACCTGACCTCACACGCACCCTGTCTACTTTATCAGTTTTATATCTGAAATATACTCTGTATCGCGATAAATTCATGATATGATGACCTGCATGTACACGTATATACTGATTGATATCTGTCTGTCGATCAATAATATTCTTCCTCTGCATTGCCTCGTAAAAACATTATGGACCTCAGCCAAATATCCACCTGTACACGTCCAGAAGGTCTCCATATCACAAATAATGTAGATGTATACGTCCAGAAGGTCTCCATATCACAAATAATGTAGATGTATACGTCCAGAAGGTCTCCATATCACAAATAATGTAGATGTATATGTCCAGAAGGTCTCCATATCACAAATAATGTAGATGTATACGTCCAGAAGGTCTCCATATCACAAATAATGTAGATGTATACGTCCAGAAGGTCTCCATATCACAAATAATGTAGATGTATATGTCCAGAAGGTCTCCATATCACAAATAATGCAGATGTATGTGTCCAGAAGGTCTCCATATCACAAATAATGTAGATGTATACGTCCAGAAGGTCTCCATATCACAAATAATGTACATGTAGATGGCTTTCATCAATACATAAAGGATTGAAAACTAACCAAGTTGTTACCGGACTATAATTATACACTTTTCATCTTTACAATATATAGTATATGACAAAATGACATACTGTAACAAAAATGTACTTTGCCTCTGTTAATTCAAATCGAATAATGTAATGCCCTTTTTAGTGAATGGTCAGTATTCAAGTTTACACTACATGTACAGCCATTTTGCTGCTGTTTCTGTCTCATACCTGGATAACTGAAATCGACAAAGGTGTAAGTGACAGGCTGGCCAGCTAGCTCCTCTGTTGTGTTGATGTCCACAACTAGCTGATACGGTTCCTGGTTTTCTAAGTGGACCACAGTTAACACTGTATTTTCAATGTGGATCAGCACCTGCAGGATATAATACATGGCAATAACGAAGACATGGAAGACAGGTAAATGTATACCAAGAGTTAATTGCACAGCACATCATGTTTCCTTTATACCTTAAGACTGGAGCAAAGACAATGACCCATATACATTAGGCCCTGGAATCACAAAGCGGTCTTGGACTTAAGTCAAAATTACACATCACTTTAAAAGTGTTA
Source organism: Liolophura sinensis (assembly GCF_032854445.1). Classification (NCBI taxonomy): domain Eukaryota; kingdom Metazoa; phylum Mollusca; class Polyplacophora; order Chitonida; family Chitonidae; genus Liolophura; species Liolophura sinensis. The sequence goes on from NC_088295.1 coordinate 23,920,701, forward strand.
TTTCTCGTATAACAAGGTCAAAATGTTGCTTGCCAATGTAAGTTCTGGCTAAGCTATTGTAAAACAAATTTCAGCTACAATAACAGAAGAGAATGATTACCTAAGCCGAAGATTGCTTTCGTGATCCGTGGGCCAGATCATATGTGTTTCAAGTTAGCTACATGTAATACAGCTTTGTGCATGGTTGTGAAGTAAGGACTACATTCAGCAGTCCTTCAGATAGAACTGATGAAGGTTTGTGCATGGGTGTGAAGTAAGGATTACATTCAGCAGTCCTTCAGATAGAACTGATGAAGCTTTGTGCATGGGTGTAAAGTAAGGATTACATTCAGCAGTCCTTCAGATAGAACTGATGCAGCACTGTGCATGGGTGTGAAGTAAGGATTACATTCAGCAGTCCTTCAGATAGAACTGATGAAGCTTTGTGCATGGGTGTGAAGTAAGGATTACATTCAGCAGTCCTTCAAATAGAACTGATGCAGCTTTGTGCATGGGTGTGAAGTAAGGATTACATTCAGCAGTCCTTCAGATAGAACTAATGCAGCATTGTGCACGGGTGTGAAGTAAGGATTACATTCAGCAGTCCTTCAGATAGAACTGATGAAGCTCTGTGCATGGATGTAAAGTAAGGACTACATTCAGCAGTCCTTCAGATAGAACTGATGCAGCAATGTGCATGGGTGTGAAGTAAAGATCACATTCAGCAGTCCTTCAGATAGAACTCATGCAGCACTGTGCATGGATGTGAAGTAAGGATTACATTCAGCAGTCCTTCAGACAGAACTGATGAAGCTTTGTGCATGGGTGTGAAGTAAGGACTACATTCAGCAGTCCTTCAGATAGAACTGATGAAGCTTTGTGCATGGGTGTAAAGTAAGGATTACATTCAGCAGTCCTTCAGACAGAACTGATGCAGCATTGTGCATGGGTGTGAAGTAAGGATTATATTCAGCAGTCCTTCAGATAGAACTGATGCAGCACTGTGCATGGGTGTGAAGTAAGGATTACATTTAGCAGTCCTTCAGATAGAACTGATGCAGGTTTGTTCACGGGTGTGAAGTAAGGATTACATTCAGCAGTCCTTCAGATAGAACTGATGAAGCTCTGTGCATGGATGTAAAGTAAGGACTACATTCAGCAGTCCTTCAGATAGAACTGATGCAGCACTGTGCATGGGTGTGAGGTAAGGATCACATTCAGCAGTCCTTCAGATAGAACTGATGCAGCACTGTGCATGGATGTGAAGTAAGGATTACATTCAGCAGTCCTTCAGACAGAACTGATGAAGCTTTGTGCATGGGTGTGAAGTAAGGATTACATTCAGCAGTCCTTCAGATAGAACTGATGCAGCACTGTGCATGGGTGTGAAGTAAGGATTACATTTAGCAGTCCTTCAGATAGAACTAATGCAGCTCTGAGCATGGGTGTGAAGTAAGGATTACATTCAGCAGTACTTCAGATAGAACTAATGCAGCTCTGAGCATGGGTGTGAAGTAAGGATTACATTCAGCAGTCCTTCAGATAGAACTGATGAAGCTTTGTGCATGCGTGTGAAGTAAGGATTACATTCAGCGGTCCTTCAGATAGAACTGATGCAGCACTGTGCACGAGTGTGAAGTAAGGATCACATTCAGCAGTCCTTCAGATAGAACTGATGAAGGTTTGTGCATGGATGTGAAGTAAGGACTACATTCAGCAGTCCTTCAGATAGAACTGATGAAGGTTTGTGCATGGATGTGAAGTAAGGACTACATTTAGCAGTCCTTCAGATAGAACTGATGCAGGTTTGTGCATGGATGTGAAGTAAGGATTACATTTAGCAGTCCTTCAGATAAAACTCATGCAGGTTTGTTCACGGGTGTGAAGTAAGGATTACATTCAGCAGTCCTTCAGATAGAACTGATGAAGCTTTGTGCATGCGTGTGAAGTAAGGATTACATTCAGCGGTCCTTCAGATAGAACTGATGCAGCACTGTGCACGAGTGTGAAGTAAGGACTACATTTAGCAGTCCTTCAGATAGAACTGATGAAGGTTTGTGCATGGATGTGAAGTAAGGACTACATTCAGCAGTCCTTCAGATAGAACTGATGAAGGTTTGTGCATGGATGTGAAGTAAGGACTACATTTAGCAGTCCTTCAGATAGAACTGATGCAGGTTTGTTCACGGGTGTGAAGTAAGGATTACATTCAGCAGTCCTTCAGATAGAACTGATGAAGCTTTGTGCATGCGCGTGAAGTAAGGATTACATTCAGCGGTCCTTCAGATAGAACTGATGCAGCACTGTGCACGAGTGTGAAGTAAGGATCACATTCAGCAGTCCTTCAGATAGAACTGATGAAGGTTTGTGCATGGATGTGAAGTAAGGATTACATTCAGCAGTCCTTCAGATAGAACTGATGAAGGTTTGTGCATGGATGTGAAGTAAGGACTACATTTAGCAGTCCTTCAGATAGAACTGATGCAGCTCTGTGCATGAATGTAAAGTAAGGATTACATTCAGCAGTCCTTCAGATAGAACTGATGCAGCTCTGTGCATGGATGTGAAGTAAGGATCACATTCAGCAGTCCTTCAGATAGAACTGATGAAGGTTTGTGCATGGATGTGAAGTAAGGATTACATTCAGCAGTCCTTCAGATAGAACTGATGAAGCTTTGTGCATGGATGTAAAGTAAGGATTACATTCAACAGTCCTTCAGATAGAACTGATGAAGCTTTGTGCATGGATGTAAAGTAAGGACTACATTCAGCAGTCCTTCAGATAGAACTGATGCAGCTCTGTGCATGGGTGTGAAGTAAGGATTACATTCAGCAGTCCTTCAGATAGAACTGATGAAGCTTTGTGCATGGATGTAAAGTAAGGATTACATTCAGCAGTCCTTCAAATAGAACTGATGAAGCTTTGTGCATGGGTGTGAAGTAAGGATTACATTCAGCAGTCCTTCAAATAGAACTGATGCAGCACTGTGCACGGGTGTAAAGTAAGGATTACATTCAGCAGTCCTTCAGATAGAACTGATGCAGCACTGTGCATGGATGTGAAGTAAGGATTACATTCAGCAGTCCTTCAGATAGAACTGATGAAGCTTTGTGCATGGATGTAAAGTAAGGATTACATTCAGCAGTCCTTCAGATAGAACTGATGCAGCACTGTGCATGGGTGTGAAGTAAGGATTACATTCAGCAGTCCATCAGATAGAACTGATGCAGCTCTGTGCACGGGTGTGAAGTAAGGATTACATTCAGCAGTCCTTCAGATAGAACTAATGAAGCTTTGTGCATGGATGTAAAGTAAGGATTACATTCAGCAGTCCTTCAGATAGAACTGATGAAGCTCTGTGCACGGGTGTGAAGTAAGGATTACATTCAGCAGTCCTTCAGATAGAGCTGATGAAGCTTTGTGCATGGATGTAAAGTAAGGATTACATTCAGCAGTCCTTCAGATAGAACTGATGCAGCACTGTGCATGGGTGTGAAGTAAGGATTACATTTAGCAGTCCTTCAGATAGAACTGATGCAGCACTGTGCACGGGTGTAAAGTAAGGATTACATTCAGCAGTCCTTCAGATAGAACTGATGCAGCACTGTGCATGGATGTGAAGTAAGGATTACATTCAGCAGTCCTTCAGATAGAACTGATGAAGCTTTGTGCATGAATGTAAAGTAAGGATTACATTCAGCAGTCCTTCAGATAGAACTGATGCAGCACTGTGCACGGGTGTGAAGTAAGGATTACATTCAGCAGTCCTTCAGATAGAACTGATGCAGCACTGTGCATGGGTGTGAAGTAAGGATTACATTCAGCAGTCCTTCAGATAGAACTGATGCAGCACTGTGCATGGGTGTGAAGTAAGGATTACATTCAGCAGTCCTTCAGATAGAACTGATGCAGCACTGTGCATGGGTGTAAAGTAAGGATTACAGTCAGCAGTCCTTCAGACAGAACTGATGAAGCTTTGAGCATGGGTGTGAAGTAAGGACTACATTCAGCAGTCCTTCAGATAGAACTGATGTAGCTTTGTGCATGGGTGTGAAGTAAGGATTACATTCAGCAGTCCTTCAGATAGAACTGATGCAGCACTGTGCATGGGTGTGAAGTAAGGACTACATTCAGCAGTCCTTCAGATAGAACTGATGCAGCACTGTGCATGGGTGTGAAGTAAGGATTACATTCAGCAGTCCTTCAGATAGAACTGATGCAGCTCTGTGCATGCGTGTGAAGTAAGGATTACATTCAGCAGTCCTTCAGATAGAACTGATGAAGCTTTGTTCATGGGTGTGAAGTAAGGATTACATTCAGCAGTCCTTCAGATAGAACTGATGCAGCACTGTGCATGGGTGTGAAGTAAGGATTACATTCAGCAGTCCTTCAGATAGAACTGATGAAGCTTTGTGCATGAGTGTGAAGTAAGGATTACATTCAGCAGTCCTTCAGATAGAACTAATGCAGCTTTGTGCATGAATGTGAAGTAAGGATTACATTCAGCAGTCCTTCAGATAGAACTGATGCAGCACTGTGCATGGGTGTGAAGTAAGGATTACATTCAGCAGTCCTTCGATAGAACTGATGCAGCTCTGTGCATGGGTGTGAAGTAAGGATTACATTCAGCAGTCCTTCAGATAGAACTGATGCAGCACTGTGCATGGGTGTGAAGTAAGGATTACATTCAGCAGTCCTTCAGATAGAACTGATGAAGCTCTGTGCATGGGTGTGAAGTAAGAACTACATTCAGCAGTCCTTCAGATAGAACTGATGAAGCTTTGTGCATGGGTGTAAAGTAAGGATTACATTCAGCACTATTTCAGATAGAACTGATGCAGCTCTGTGCATGGGTGTGAAGTAAGGATTACATTCAGCAGTCCTTCAGATAGAACTGATGAAACTTTGTGCATGGGTGTGAAGTAAGGACTACATTCAGCAGTCCATCAGATAGAACTGATGCAGCACTGTGCATGGGTGTGAAGTAAGGATTACATTCAGCAGTCCTTCAGATAGAACTGATGCAGCACTGTGCATGGGTGTAAAGTAAGGATTACATTCAGCAGTCCTTCAGACAGAAATGATGCAGCATTGTGCATGTGTGTGAAGTAAGGACTACATTCAGCAGTCCTTCAGATAGAACTGATGCAGCTCTGTGCACGGGTGTGAAGTAAGGATTACATTCAGCAGTCCTTCAGATAGAACTGATGCAGCTCTGTGCACGGGTGTGAAGTAAGGATTACATTCAGAAGTCCTTCACATAGAACTGATGAAGCTTTGTGCATGGGTGTGAAGTAAGGATCACATTCAGCAGTCCTTCAGATAGAACTGATGAAGCTCTGGGCATGGGTGTGAAGTAAGGATCACATTCAGCAGTCCTTCAGATAGAACTGATGAAGGTTTGTGCATGGATGGGAAGTAAGGATTACATTCAGCAGTCCTTCAGATAGAACTGATGAAGCTTTGTGCATGGATGTAAAGTAAGGATTACATTCAGCAGTCCTTCAGATAGAACTGATGCAGCTCTGTGCATGGGTGTGAAGTAAGGACTACATTCAGCAGTCCTTCAGATAGAACTGATGCAGCTCTGTGCATGCGTGTGAAATAAGGACTACATTCAGCAGTCCTTCAGATAGAACTGATGAAGGTTTGTGCATGGGTGTGAAGTAAGGATTACATTCAGCAGTCCTTCAGATAGAACTGATGAAGCTTTGTGCATGGGTGTGAAGTAAGGATTACATTCAGCAGTACTTCATACAGAACTGATGCAGCATTGTGCATGGGTGTGAAGTAAGGATTACATTCAGCACTCCTTCAGATAGAACTGATGCAGCTCTGTGCACGGGTGTGAAGTAAGGATTACATTCAGCAGTCCTTCAGATAGAACTGATGCAGCTCTGTGCACGGGTGTGAAGTAAGGATTACATTCAGCAGTCCTTCAGATAGAACTGATGAACCTTTGTGCATGGGTGTGAAGTAAGGATTACATTCAGCAGTCCTTCAGATAGAACTGATGAAGCTTTGTGCATGGATGTGAAGTAAGGACGTGAAGTTCTATTTAGCAGTCATTCAGATAGAACTGATGCAGCTCTGTGCATGGGTGTGAAGTAAGGATTACATTCAGCAGTCCTTCAGATAGAACTGATGCAGCACTGTGCATGGGTGTGAAGTAAGGATTACATTCAGCAGTCCTTCAGATAGAACTGATGAAGCTTTGTGCATGGGTGTGAAGTAAGGATCACATTCAGCAGTCCTTCAGATAGAACTGATGAAGCTCTGGGCATGGGTGTGAAGTAAGGATCACATTCAGCAGTCCTTCAGATAGAACTGATGAAGGTTTGTGCATGGATGGGAAGTAAGGATTACATTCAGCAGTCCTTCAGATAGAACTGATGAAGCTTTGTGCATGGATGTAAAGTAAGGACTACATTCAGCAGTCCTTCAGATAGAACTGATGCAGCTCTGTGCATGGGTGTGAAGTAAGGACGTGAAGTTTTATTTAGCAGTCCTTCAGATAGAACTGACGCAGCACTGTGCATGGGTGTGAAGTAAGGATTACATTCAGCAGTCCTTCAGATAGAACTGGTGAAGCTTTGTGCATGGGTGTGAAGTACGGATTACATTCAGCAGTACTTCATACAGAACTGATGCAGCATTGTGCATGGGTGTGAAGTAAGGATTACATTCAGCACTCCTTCAGATAGAACTGATGCAGCTTTGTGCACGGGTGTGAAGTAAGGATTACATTCAGCAGTCCTTCAGATAGAACTGATGCAGCACTGTGCATGGGTGTGAAGTAAGGATTACATTCAGCAGTCCTTCAGATAGAACTGATGCAGCTTTGTGCATGAGTGTGAAGTAAGGATTACATTCAGCAGTCCTTCAGATAGAACTGATGCAGCATTGTGCACGAGTGTGAAGTAAGGATTACATTCAGCAGTCCTTCAGATAGAACTGATGCAGCTTTGTGCATGGGTGTGAAGTAGGGATTACATTCAGCAGTCCTTCAGATAGAACTGGTGAAGCTTTGTGCATGGGTGTGAAGTAAGGACTACATTCAGCAGTACTTCATACAGAACTGATGCAGCATTGTGCATGGGTGTGAAGTAAGGATTACATTCAGCAGTCCTTCAGATAGAACTGATGCAGCTTTGTGCATGGGTGTGAAGTAGGGATTACATTCAGCAGTCCTTCAGATAGAACTGGTGAAGCTTTGTGCATGGGTGTGAAGTAAGGACTACATTCAGCAGTACTTCATACAGAACTGATGCAGCATTGTGCATGGGTGTGAAGTAAGGATTACATTCAGCAGTACTTCATATAGAACTGATGCAGCATTGTGCATGGGTGTGAAGTAAGGATTACATTCAGCACTCCTTCAGATAGAACTGATGCAGCTTTGTGCACGGGTGTGAAGTAAGGATTACATTCAGCAGTCCTTCAGATAGAACTGATGCAGCACTGTGCATGGGTGTGAAGTAAGGATTACATTCAGCAGTCCTTCAGATAGAACTGATGCAGCTCTGTGCATGAGTGTGAAGTAAGGATTACATTCAGCAGTCCTTCAGATAGAACTGATGAAGCTTTGTGCATGGGTGTGAAGTAGGGATTACATTCAGCAGTCCTTCAGATAGAACTGATGAAGCTTTGTGCATGGGTGTGAAGTAGGGATTACATTCAGCAGTCCTTCAGATAGAACTGATGCAGCACTGTGCATGGGTGTGAAGTAAGGATTACATTCAGCAGTCCTTCAGATAGAACTGATGCAGCTTTGTGCATGGGTGTGAAGTAGGGATTACATTCAGCAGTCCTTCAGATAGAACTGATAAAGCTCTGTGCATGGGTGTGAAGTAAGGATTACATTCAGCAGTCCTTCAGATAGAACTGGTGAAGCTTTGTGCATGGGTGTAAAGTAAGGATTACATTCAGCAGTACTTCATACAGAACTGATGCAGCATTGTGCATGGGTGTGAAGTAAGGATTACATTCAGCAGTCCTTCGATAGAACTGATGCAGCATTGTGCATGGGTGTGAAGTAAGGATTACATTCAGCAGTCCTTCGATAGAACTGATGCAGCACTGTGCATGGGTGTGAAGTAAGGATTACATTCAGCAGTACTTCAGACAGAACTGATGCAGCATTGTGCACGAGTGTGAAGTAAGGATTACATTCAGCAGTCCTTCAGATAGAACTGATGCAGCTTTTTGCATGGGTGTGAAGTAGGGATTACATTCAGCAGTCCTTCAGATAGAACTGGTGAAGCTTTGTGCATGGGTGTGAAGTAAGGACAACATTCAGCAGTCCTTCAGATAGAACTGATGAAGCTTTGTGCATGGGTGTGAAGTAAGGATTACATTCAGCAGTCCTTCAGATAGAACTGATGCAGCTTTGTGCATGGGTGTGAAGTAAGGATTACATTCAGCAGTCCTTCAGATAGAACTGATGCAGCACTGTGCATGGGTGTGAAGTAAGGATCACATTCAGCAGTCCTTCAGATAGAACTGATGCAGCTTTGTGCATGGGTGTGAAGTAAGGATTACATTCAGCAGTCCTTCAGATAGAACTGATGCAGCTTTGTGCATGGGTGTGAAGTAAGGATTACATTCAGCAGTCCTTCAGATAGAACTGATGCAGCACTGTGCATGGGTGTGAAGTAAGGATCACATTCAGCAGTCCTTCAGACAGAACTGATGCAGCATTGTGCACGAGTGTGAAGTAAGGATTACATTCAGCAGTCCTTCAGATAGAACTGATGCAGCACTGTGCATGGGTGTGAAGTAAGGATTACATTCAGCAGTCCTTCAGATAGAACTGATGAAGCTTTGTGCATGTCCTTCAGATAGAACTGATGCAGCACTGTGCATGGGTGTGAAGTAAGGATTACATTCAGCAGTCCTTCAGATAGAACTGATGAAGCTTTGTGCATATATATATATATATATATATATATATATATATATATATATATATATATATATATACAGCAATCCCCTGTTAGCATATTTCAAGCAATTTCTGCACATTATCATGGTGACAATCAAACAAAGCAGACGACAGAGGATAATGTAGATATACAAACAATGTGCTGAACCTGTATTAAAGAAGCTACACCTGGCGAGATTGTCACTTAAGCACAAGATGACTATAATTTATTCCATACAGTTTGTGTTTTTGTTTTGGACAGACAATTAGTAAATGGAGAAATGTACAGCTTTCATCGGGTGTTTAGGTGTTTACATTAAAATTTTGATGTGAAAACAGCACAAGTACATGTAATTTAACCATAATGATATCAAACGGATAAGGAATCAAAATGTGCCATTTTCACCTGAACTTGAAATTTACGTACCCGTTAGGATGTGAAATGCTCATAAGGATACAAACTTGTTCCTTTCTATCTATAATACAGACATGACGTAAATGTTGTTAAGAAACTTACACTGGTAAACAGAGCTTTTGGTGGGGATTTGTGGTTGGTTGCCATGATGGTCAGATTAAATGGTGTCGATCTCACACCAGGTGGTTTTAACAGAGTTATCTCCCCATTATCAGGATCCACACTGAAGGTATCTTCAGCATTGCCAGCTGCAATGTAGGACACAAAAATGTACAGATTATCACCATAATGAATCACATAGAACTAAAAGCAAAAACGGGTACTCAAAATATTAAAAACAGACAAGCTACAAATACACATAAAATAAATATGCAACATTCTCCCATTGATAGCCTACTGTAAGCTGAATGACCTCACCATCCACCACTATAGAACAGATTGTATTATTTACATAACTGTCATTTTTGTGCTATGCCATGTAACCAACCTGTGATGTTAAAGTGCAGCTTTTCTGTGCTCTTGATGATACCAATGACAGAATGAAGTTGGGTGATGCCACTGATGTAGAACTCGTACAGTGGCTGTATCACTGTGGTGTCCTCCACATCTAGCACTGTTATCAGCACCATAGCCTCACTACTTTGTTGTGGGATACCAACATCATACGCTAGCACCGTCAGGTTGAATGATGACACGGTCTCAAAATCCAAATTACCCAAGGTAAACAGCTTCCCATCTGCAAAATATGATAACACAAAAGCAATTTAAAAGAAAAGAAAACAAATAATAAAACCTTTTGCTCTTAACAATTTATGAATGGAATTCAAACTATCTCAATCTTTACAATTTCATCATGTTTTAAAGACACAAAGGTTTAGATATTGTCTATGGTAATGATCATCAATAGTTATTAAGATTTTAATCAGGATGTATGACATTCTATGTCTTTGCTAAGTCTGGTACACCTTGATCCACCAGCTTAATGACACATTTATTATCTCACAACCTCTCAGCAGGCGACATTTATACCCTGAAGTGAAAATAGTTAGTTACATACTTCAAATAAACATGATAACATGAACACTGTGACAATCATTTTTATTTGTCCCCAGCATTTCTTCCACATTTCAATATAAAAAACAATCTTAATTTTGCCAGTGTTACAAATTTTATGGGCAAAACAGACTGCTGTAGAACATTTATGGTATTAACGATATGCACCAGTTGAGAGTACATTGGGTTAGAGTTTAGGCTTGGGGCCACTTATTTAATCGGCAGTTGTTCTGAAGATATGAGGATAACTCTCTGTTTGAATAAAGCTGGAAAATGTTTTTGGAAAGATTGGAGTGTTTAAAGAAGACGACACATTGTGAGCACTACATTGGATATATTATTGTTGCTGATAAACAAGTTACGATTTGACTTTCTGACTCGACATGACTGCTAAAATTTTAACTGGAGGAGAGTTGCTGTGGGCTATCATAGGATGATTGTATGGGTTGAATGGGAGGATCACTGGTACAGTATGCCTTCTCTTCCTGAATTATTTTTGCCCACTCTGCTATCAAATTACGTGTACCGGCAGCTGATGTTGTTTAGCAGAAACAGATGTCATGAGTAAATGATTTATGTCCTTTTTTAATAAACACTGCAATGTAGCAATCCATTTTGTGGTAACTTATTTTATGTTAAAACGTTATTAAAACGCTTTGAATTTGTGCTAAATGGATGAAAAAAAATAGAAAATCATATTTATTTATTTACTTGATTGGTGTTTTTACACTGTACTCAGGAATATTTCACTTGTATGACAGTGGCCAGCAGGTGGGAGGAAACCGGGTAGAGCCCGGACGAAACCCACGGCCATCTGAAGGTGCTGTCTAACCTACACACATATACTTTCCCAAACAGATTCTTTTCCGCCAACTGTAGGAGTGCTTTTTTGTTTCTGTCAGCAATAACCTATGTACAGGAGATAGTTGGCAGAACTTTCTAGATTTACTTGTTTTGTAAACCTCGTTTCAGAGAATGCGCAGCATTCGAGGAATTTAACGAGGTACGAAACAAGGGTCAGAGCTATCGGGTTACACAACAAATACCAAGCCGAAGGAGTTAAAGTTTATATTCTACCCTAAAAAAGGAAGATAATTCAGCAAAAATTGGCATATTTCATGATGCCATTCTCCTTCACATCCTCCGCACAGGTCATGCACTTTTAGGCCATTGCAGTTGACCTAGATATTTCAAGGCTACATATGCATGAGGTGGTGTCTCATTGTTGAGCGACGTAAAAAATATACTGTACATGTATTATGACGTCATATGACATCAGATTGGATTGTCATCAAACAATTGTTTCTTTTTTCCCGTCAGGCTATCTTGAGTGTAAAATAACAAAAATGTAAAAATGCGATATCTATAAAGTCTGCGAAATAACACTTTTATCACTGAAGGAAATTCTGATAGTTTACCTTAAGATAAATTATAAAAGTAAAATTAACATGTAAGCAAACTCAAATTCTTTTATTTGTAGCAATAATGGCAAGAAATAATATTATTCTGGGAGGTAAAAGTACTGGCTGGTGTGCTGCATGATACACCCTATGTTGTTTGAAAGGTTACCTCTGTTTAATATATATATTTGAAACACAGACGGCAACTAACAGCGAGGTGGAATATGTATTTGACTTTTTTTTGTGTCATACCAAACAAGCTCAGTAGTTGACTGGTCCCTTGTCATCGTGTTGTTGTGAGACAAACTGCCATTCTCAGTATGTGGCAAAATGTTAAATAAGAAAAAAGCTGAATTTTTAAACTAATATGAAGGGAGCTATATGAAATATAAAAAAAAAAAACATTGTTCAAAGGTGCATCAGTGATAAATGGTATTTACCGTGTATAACTGATGTGTGAGATGTAAATCTTCAGGCATTTCCTTACATTTGTCTGATATTGAAGCAGGCAGATATTATCACTGTCATATATCATTGTGGGATATGTCAACAATGTGGATGAAAATCAATCCCAGTGGTGCTCACTCTGTCATCAAGCCAACATGCAAATATGAACTGGATTGATCGAAAACTGCTAAAGATATCTTGATCGCAGGTAAGGCGTAAGGTGTGATGGACAGATGGAGGGACAAATGGACACATGGGGGGCAATCACATGTCATAAAGGTATTTACTAAATGTATGACCTCCATTACATGTACACCTGCATGAGTATGTAACCTGCATGAACTGAGAGGTATGATTAGCTGTACACTCACTGCGTACCAGTGCCCACCTACGGGTTGGAGATATTTAATCCCTAGCTTATTTCTGAGAGATCGCATATTAGCTTACCATTAGGATGGATGAAGAAGTTGTTAACTGAAGTTGAATTCAGGGAATAAAACACAGTGCCATTTAACCCAGCATCTGTATCATTTGCGTACATCTGAAAAACCTGCGAAAAAGGGAATAAACAAGCTGAATTTAGAAGGTACATTTACATGCACTACACTTGAGAAACCACCTATTTTTTAAAGTTATGTACAGTACAGAGTTTTTAATGTTATTCCTGATGTAAGCAATGTGAATTAATGACATAAAATTTTGAGAACTTCTGATTCACTACATTGTGGCCTAAAATAAACTTTTTTCAGGCTATTTTCACATCAACAGGACTGATATAAACTTCTGAATTTAATCTTTTTATTTTAAATTTAAAGAATTGAAGTCCAAATTTAATATTTATTCATAATTAGATACCCCCTTGTGCATTGTTATTTTGAGATTAACAAAAATACTTAGAAATGTTACATTTCTTTGAGTAACATGGCATTAAAATCACTAAATAATGAAGCTGGTTTTACTGGTCATTATTGGATTTCCCAGAAGCCCTACCGGTCATATACTCCTTAACTGGGTTATAATCCGTCTAATTACAACCAGTAGTTAAATCTTGACACTAGTCCTTTAAGTCCAACTTTACAGGTACGCTGTTGTACAGCCTTCCTTCCATGTTCATCTTACCAGCGTTCCAGGAATGGCATTTTCAAGCACTGAAGCTTCGTACACGTCTGTGTCATTTCCCTTCCCAGGACTGTAGAACACAGGAGAATTGTCATTTACATCATTCACAGTCACTGACACTGCCACAGAACAATTCCTGGGGGATGTCCCATTATCTTGTACCTGGAAACAAATAAATTTAATTAAAAAATATTTAGTTTGAGAAATCTGGAAGTCTAACATGATGATTCTCAGATTTCAGTGTTGTTATTGTTCTTTATGGAAACAGAATTGTCACTGATAGGCTGGTGTGAGCAATAATGAGGCTATGATTTTAAGTATTGTAAGTGCTGTACATTAATAAAAAGCTGTAGGCTTTAACCCAGGAAACGAAATGTTTACTGTCCACCAAGCAACATGGATTCTGTATCCTTTTAGGTCATTAATATTAAACAAACAGAAACTATTTAGAATGGCTGTCTTGAGAGACAACAAGGCTATAATGTCTTGTAGGTTTATATGCTGAATTTGAAGTTCCAGTACTGTACAAGTAATGAAAGGTAGTTGGATTTAACCTCCAGAAATCATATCTCCAAGGCCAGCCAATCAACAATGATTTGTTACTATTAAACAAACAGAAACTACATTTTTAATTTCTTAACAGAAACAAGGTTTCAGGGATTTTGTTAGACCTTTGCACACGTGTGACGGGGCTACCAGCTGGGGATTTGAACCAGCCATCTCTGGGTTACAAGTCCATGCTTCTACCACTAGACTAAAGGGAAATTCCCTCCAGCCTGGAGGTAGACAGTGTTTATATATCATCCTGTCACACAAAGAATGATTATTTGATATACCGGTACTGAATTGGTGTTTATGACTGTAGTCAGGTTTATGATGTATTGTGGTGGAAGCCGAAGAGTATACAGTGCAGAATGCCCCAGGATAACGAAGCTAATTAGACTTAGTCTTAACTTCAAAACAGTATATTTCGATAAAATTGTGATTCACCTTAAGGATTTTCATCTTAATACAAAGAGCTGTCTTAGACCTTCATGACAAAAATTAAAATTAACATTCAAATATAACTACAAGAATAATGCTTCAATTTACGGCTATGCTTAAATTATTTGATAGACAGTTTCACGATTTTGGGACCCTATTTTTTCTGTTCATACCCAATGTTAACCAATCCTCAAAGATGATATTTTGGACAGCTGGGATACCATGTCCTACATGTAGCTGATACTTACCAGAATTGTTAGAGAATACTCTGATTCCAGTTCACGGTCCAGTGGCATGACAGCTAACAGGGACCCAGACCTTGGGTCAATCTCAAACTCGGCTGTTAAAGGATATAAAAGTTACGAATTAATATACACATATACCCTATTTCTTCTAAAATTTGGGACACCTGGTCTGATTATTTTAGCCAATATATATGTAATTCTAGCAGTTAGACCATCTAATGAACAATATACTCATATCCTTGCTTTTCCACAGGGTTGGTAAAGAAATCTAATATTCTACTTTCAACACTACTAATATTTGTCTCAAATTTTAGAAGAATTAGGGTACACATGTTTGTCCATATCGGTGAAATAAAAACATTCTGCACACAAAATGAAAATAGAAATATCAACAATATCAGAACAAGGCACATTACACACTGTTTGTGTCATGAGAAATAAACAACGACTCAAAAATACTGACTGTTAGATTTGCATTAATGGTCAATGTTCACAAGATTAATTGTGGTTAAGAACTGTCAGAAATTCAAATGATTGTTTATGTTACAATGAATTTATTGTAACTGTGACGATGAATGGAACTGTGCATGTAGGAGGGGTACAATGGGAAAACAGTGCTCATTTTGAAAACTATTTTTTTCACAAAAAAATTTTTTTAAAAATGCGCTGAGTGTAATAATAAAAGTTTATTTTAAGTTAAGCTTGATTAGTTTGAAATATGCACAGTGCAGATGACAAGGGCAGTGGTTTGAAGAAGACAAGGCAGAGGTGTATACCTATGGTATTGTCAACTAAGGTGTACATCAGCAATCCATTGTCACCAGAGTCCTGGTCACTTGCCACAACCTGACCGATATCCAGCTGGTCAGACTCGTTCTCGGCCACAGAGAAGCTCAGAGGCTGGCTGGGGCACACAGGGCTGTTATCATTTACATCCTCTACTGAGACTTTCACCTGAGGAAGATTTTAATGCTACCAGTAAGTCTGTTTACAGGTCAATCCAGCACAGTCATTTCCACATTCACATAAATATTTTTTAACAAGTTTTAAGAGAGATGTTGACATAACTTACATGTAGCATTAGGATTCTAAAAGACTGCAATAGTGAAAGTTTAGCCATTGTCACGAAAGTTCTATTGGAGATCAGGATGGCTTTCACATACCACAGCATAAGCAGACCTCTCTGGAACCTTGCCATCCCCTGCTCTGATGATCAGTATGTACTCTGTCTCTGTCTCGTAGTCCATGGGATTGGCTGTGGTCTTCAACACGGACCCATACATCCAGCTTCCTTCATTCTGTTGAGACTGTGGTAGAAAAATGTACAATGGCACAAACAGTATGTGGAAATGGAAAACATATATACCTAAATTTATTTCTGAATAAATGATGTAGTAACATGGTTTATTTTTGGGTGTACACATATTCACTTATGAACAATTCAAGAATATTTTGTGTTAAAGGATTTGAAGTGTGACATCCTTTAAGAAAACGGTTATTACCATGTGCAACAAGAATTCTGGGAATAGTACAACAGCAATGTCCTCTAATGGTTTCCAGCAAGTATGAGACTAATAAGCAAACACACATGTAGATGGCTTTATACTGTAGATGTTTTGAAATTTTAACAACCAGTTTATATAAAATGTAAACTCTACTTATCATATCTCATAAAAGCACAAGAAGATAAATGTTATATACATGCATCACATGGTTTATGATGAATACATTAAGGTAACTCAATGATATGCATACTGAGATAAAGGATATTCACAGTGATATCAATTAACAATGGACTGATATATACTGAACAAAAATATAAATGCAACACTTTTGTTTTTGCAATATTTGTGATTTTTGTCAATACAGTCCCGAGTGATGGCCAAGAGCAAAACCCTACACCGGTGTACATTCCAGTCTCCAAAACCAATGTGTTGTCGATTTCAAGCCTATTCACCATTCTGACCCGTCGGACAGGTGTGCCCCTATCTGTAGTATTCAGTGATCTGTAAGTTCTTCCCTGGCACTCCTTACCCTCAGGTGAACAAAACGCCACCTGTACAGTACAAGTTCTGTCAAACGGCATGACGCCATAAAGCCGACGCCACCGCCATTGGCATGCTCAACACTGGCATGACCCTTAAAGCTGTTGCCAGAGCCCTTGACGTTAATAATGTGTTAACGATTCGTCATCTCATAAGACATCCTGAAGAGTTCTGCATGACAGTTAATCTCCAGCATACCCACTGACCCCAACCAAGACCGCCATATTTGCCTCCTCCAACTCCACCTCCTGTTTCAGACAAGCCACTGCCACACCTAATGAAACAGTCGGGCTTCATAATAATGAAATAACGCTAATAATAAAACAGTTTAGAAACACCTCAGAGAATCGAATTTGCGAGTCAGTAGACCATTCCAGGGTATAGACCTTACCCCTGCATGACGCCAGGTCGACACGACTGCGTTAACATTTATGTTCGTTGGTCTTTGGCATAATGACGGCTTGTAATGTTATGAGCTGAATCCTGTCTTCAGCTCCATGGAGCCGATGGGAGGCTGTGGGTTTGGGAGTGAGTCGGATGCCACCACTGTGCACAGGGTGCAATACAAGTACTTATGTCAGCAGGGATAAGTCATGGCCATTGCACTCAACTTCATTTTATGGACAGTAACTTAAATGTGGTAAGATACCACGATGAAATCCTGCGCTCAATAGTTGTCCCATTTGTCTGGCGCCATAGGGTAACATTTCAGCATGACAAAAGTTCACATTTTGCTGCTGTTTGCAGAGCATTTCTACAGGCTGAAAACATTGAAGTGCTCGACTGGCCACTGTATCCCCGATTGAACACCTCTGGGATGACCTCAACCGGCATGTTCATCGGCGACTTCCAGTTCTGGGTAACATCACAGAGTTGCACTTGGCCCTCATACAGAGTAGGAAAACATTCCGTAAGTCACAACTGACTATCCCATCAGGTTATATATTGATAATGTGTAGCAGTGCAGCCGGCAAATGACGAACATACTTGGTACTAAAGTGTGGAATTTCCCAAACTGACCCCACCCTGTTTCCCAAACTGATCCCACCCGTTTCCTAACCTGCCTCAGGGTTACCATCCCTTGTCCGTTTCCATCAGTAATGGAAATGTATTGCTAGCAGTCCATTTTATGTCCTTCACAAAAGGTAGAGAAACGAATTTGATAACGCAGTTAATTTTATCAAAATACTGAGTGTTGCGTTCATATTTTTGTTCAACTTATATAATTAAGCTCATTGTACCGAGTTGAGGTGCTTCACCACAAAGTGAGTGTTAGCTCCAGGAGTGTCCTCAATGTTGTAATGGGGCTGAGGAGCCACAGCTGTACTGTTCAGGGTGGAGATATGTAGTTCCAAATAACCAACTGTCACATCTACAAAGTACAACAGTCACTGATCAAGATATGTGTGATCAAGATATGCTGATTAAGCAGCACTATACAAAATCTCTTCCTCACAACATCCTACAGACAGTTTCACAACTGTCACAAATGAAATGTTTTTTACACTAACAATTTACCCTCATAAATGTACATGTTTTCATTTATTACAAACAAATGGTGTGAATTTTGGTTACCCCACTTATAATGGGCCCTTTTTGAATCCTTCAGCTAAAGTGATGGTCTTGCATTAGCCAGTCAGTACCTAGAACAAACTGTAAACAAGATCCCACTGTCTGCTAAGATTCAGGAGCCAGGGTTTACCAGGCACCTGGCAAAGAGCAGTGGTTATACTTACAGTATACACCTGTAAACCTGATTACATCAACATATTACAAACTGTATGATGAAAATCATCATAACATTACAAGTGATTACACCCACATACAGTGCATATGCTCAATGTCACTAAAGACCACTTCTCTTTCACCAATATGGTGTGTATATCTGCACGTCACATGTGGGAAAATTTCACCAGTCACTTGCCAAAGGCTGATCGTTAAACTGATGGACACTGTGTAAGTGAAAAATTCTTAGGTAAGGCATACTAACATATTAAGTAAATCATAAATAAATAAATATAATGTTCACATTTAAGTCATCCTTCAATTCTCATTGTTCCCTTTATGCAAGATATCATTCACCTGTGAAACTGATAAGTTTTACTGCAATAAATTCTATAATTGTGCTGATTCGTTTCATCGGTCTCCGAGTTTTTGGTGCTTGCAAACTTAATCCCTGAATGCAGCCAAGAAGACCACACACTTACATGTATATGTACAGTTAATGTAAACATGCCTAGATCAGAACATATATGCAGCCTAGCTCAGCTTACCCGGACCCTGACCTTCAGGGACAGTAAATCTGTATGTAGTTCTGCTGAATTGGGGTGCCAGATCGCTGATACCCTCCACATCAATTTGTAGAGGGATAGAGGTTTGTCTAGGGGGCATGCCTCCATCACTCGCACTCACATTAAGCATCAGAGTGGCATTTGTCTCATTCAACACATAACCCTTAGACAAAAGTGTGTTCAAATCTATACGATCCCTGACTGTCACTAGACCAGTGTCTCTGTCTATCTTGAAATACTCATAACCAGGCCCACTCAGACTATAAGTCAGGACGGCATTATCCCCTTTGTCAGGGTCTTCTGCCCGTGGCCAGGAAATAACAGAATCCACAGGGGTTTTCTCCAGAATGCTGGCTTTTAACTTGGTGATATTTTGTGGGAGAAATCTGGGGCTGTTATCATTGATATCAAGCAGTGTGACAGTAAGCACAATGGAACTGTTCAGGCTGGGTATCCCTCTATCCATCACCATCACAGACACGCTGTACACATCCTGTTGCTCTCTGTCAAGGCGTCGTGCTGTGCTGATTACTCCAGAGCTGCTGTTTACAGTGAAGTTGTCTGCAGAAAAAACACCACCACACTGTACAAGGGGAACATGGAAACTTTCATCTCATCTCATGGCCATGAAGCTAGCTTATGGTTACATTTACATTAGGTTTTTGTTACATTTATACATTTTGCTACATCATCTGTTATGGGCTCTTTGTCTTGTCATCTGTGCATGATTTCAGTCAATCAAAAAAATTAATAATTTTAATACCTATAAATAAGTTATTTGTCACAAGAACTAGGTTTATCAGGAAAACAAGACAAGAAAAACTTTCTTCATAGCTATATTTTGCCACATTTTGATTACTGCAGTTCAGTATAGGGAACTTGTCCACACTCATTTATTGATATATTATTTAAGCTTCAAACAGAGCAGCTAAAATCAGATATTGTATGATTTGTCTTATATTTAAATTATTGGATGATGAGTCACCACTACATCTAAAGGAATTGTTGGCTAAAAAAGAGCAGTACATGTTAAGTTTCATACATCAATTGTTAACAACCTTCATACTGATAAGCATAACTCAGTATTTCTTATACAAAAAATTTTACTGTGGTCGGAACAATTTGGAATGCCAAATGCCAAAGAGCACCATTATTTTCTGCTTATATGTCACGATAGTGGAAAAATTATTTCAACCAGTATAAAATTGGAACACATGAATGTGTATTTATTTAAGATTTCAACTTACAGATCTAGTGATGTATTAATGACTGTTTTCATGTTTTCAAAAAGAATTGTATAAGGACATACATAGACACAGCCTATTTGTTCTTGTACTGTTATAAAAAGCCTCTGGGAAGAGCAAATTGTACAATATGACAGAGCTACCTGCTTTAAATGAAGGTTTCATTCATTCATTGGGACAAATTCTACAATTCTGCCATGGTATAATTATCACCCATCCTGATTTGGACACCCCATGTCATCATGCCTAGGGTATGTATACACGTGCAGTTATATATGGATGCTTGGGGTTAAGTGTCGTACTTAGCAATTGTTTCAGTCATATGACGGCAATCATGGTAAATGTAAAACTTGTCTTACTGTACTGATGTATTATTAGCAACTTACCATTCACAATCTTCACATTCAACTTCCAACACCTACCTTCATTATTAAGTAATGTAAAAATCAGCTGTCCATTGAGCCCTAGGTCGTGATCTTGTGCTGTGACTTGCCCCACCACAGTCCCTCCCCTCTCTTCCTCTGTCACCTCCATGTGATACAGCTGAGGGCTGAAGTATGGACTGTTGTCATTCTCATCAAGCACTGTTATAGACACAACAGTTGAGGGCTCAAACACACCATCTGAGGCAGTCACGTTCAATACATAGTGCTCTTTGGCCTCTCTGTCCAGGCCGTCCAGCACCCGCAGCTCTCCTGCACAAACAAATCACAAATATACTCATTTTTTTCTCCCTGTTTAACTCCATACCAGAATGTTTCATTTACACCATGGCCGTCAGTTTCACGGGTACAGAAAACTGGTGTTTTCAAGAGCCCAGTGGACTCACAAATATAGACTGTAAATTGAGTCTGGCTATGACTGATAGTTGTTAAGACATGATACAGTGCAAAATATTATTTGTACTTGATGGATGATCTTTAATCTTTCTTTCTGCAGTGTCTGCTTGTGATATCATCATTACCTAATTTGCTTATGAGATACATAATTTTCAGAATACACAACACTGTACATCCTTGGGTCTCCCAGCAATAGACCCAGCAAGTCAATCTGGTGAACGATTGAGGAAAACATCAAGGAAAAACACATAACATACAGCTACAGATTCCTTACTCATAGTTACATGTAAATGGAATACAAAATATGGTGACACTATTTAAAAATTTGGTATGTATTCTAGCTTGCATGGCCAAATTATATATAAGAAACCAAAGCAGTAGCATATTATCACACCTGTTTGAGGGTTGATATAGAATCTGCCATCCCCTCCTGAAGTGATGTGATATCTGATAAACCCTGTGGTATCCTCATCAGAGGCGGTCACGTTCCCCACCACTCTGCCACCAGAATTCTCCGATACATTGAACTGGTAGTGACCTCTGTCAAAATGTGGCTCTACATCATTCACATCTGTGATCTTTATGAGCAGATGAGCCGTGCTGTTACGACCTTTTCCATTCTCATCTATAGCTACAAGCTGTGGATCAACAGGCAAAAACAACTCAATCCAAACAACGTGACAAGGTTAGCTGCTAAAATATACATGTATACACCTGAATACAGCTACGTGTACAATTCATCTTCATTGGAAAATCTTCATATTTATCACACACACACCACCAACACATGAGCACTGACCTTGTCCTAAACCCTTCTAATATACTGTAAGCTCTTATCCAGCAGACTGAAGTAGTTTTCCTTTTTTAATGTACCACAAAATATTACTTTTGATAACTGATTTAATTAGTAGGATGAAATAAAGACTCAAACTTGGCATGTAACAATACGATTTTAGGAACAAAATTGTTTTTCATGGTGATTCTGAACTACAGATTTAGACAATCTAAAATTTTTGGCATCACAGATTGTTACTACAAAGCATTCTTCTGTAATATTCTCAAAACTCATTTACAAAAGACAAAATCAAAAACTGTTATTATAATAAAGGAATAACCAAGTTGATCATGTACATTGTACATGCAGAAAGACAATAACAACAGAAGTCATTTTACCGTGAAGTTGTACATTGGCATATTTTCTCTGTCCAGCAGGGAATCATTCATTTTCTTTACGTGAATGCTGCGATTGTAGACTTCAAATATGTCGCTGCCTTGCCCTTTGAGTTGTAGAACTACTGACTCCTGTCCAAACACTCCCACATCCTTGTCAGTTACAAATATGGGG
Organism: Liolophura sinensis; assembly: GCF_032854445.1. Lineage (NCBI taxonomy): Eukaryota > Metazoa > Mollusca > Polyplacophora > Chitonida > Chitonidae > Liolophura > Liolophura sinensis. Next base: position 23,943,031 of record NC_088295.1, read on the forward strand.
GGATCCTGGAAAGCACACATGCACAGGTGACTTCCTCAATTAGCATCCTCTTTATTGCTTACCATCTTATGAGGTATTTGCAAGTAAAAAATTTTGCCAGCTTACACAATTTGCAGTCTAGTGTGGGAGATGTTCAGCAATGTTTCCACACCTCCTACCTGAATCTAAAAACAAATTCTCTTCCCTATGTGCAGTTAAGCTATTTATTCATTTCAAAAGAATTAAGTTAGCTAGGCATTTTTAGTACTTTTTCATTCAACAAAGACAGAAAAGTTATTTTTCTGTCACAGATCAAGATCTCTGGTTGATAAATAAACTGTTAAATATGAATGAGATAGTAATTTTGTGCCTGTAATCTGGCTAGACTTGCAGTACTTACAACTCTGATAACTCTGCCATCCATGACATTCTCAGGCACAGTCCCCCAGTATGTATCATCTTTCAGCTGTGGACTGTTATCATTTACATCTGTCACATCCACAATCACTTCACAGGTTCCCTGAACACAAGAAAGTGCAACAATTGCAGAACTGCTAATTTGCTGTTAAGTGATAAAAACTGTCTGAAAAATGACACCTACTTCAATAAAAGTATAGTGAATCAATAAAAACAAATGTATCAGGATAGTTTACCATGAAAAGTTAACATTATAACTAGGAACCACAGATATTCCTGAAGCTTGAATCATCTTATAGCTTCTTTTTATTGGGAGACACGAATCATTAAAATCACACTACATTTCTCCAGATTTTGACCAGCAGCATTAATTTTTTTCATTAAATTCCATGTCAAGTCTCAGTTCATCCTACCTTTCTACTGGGTGCTCCATGGTCTTCAGCAGTAATGATCATAATGTAGTGATCAATCTTTTCACGGTCCAAAGCACTAGCTGTTAGTATTTCACCTCCCTACACAAATCAAAATCATGCCCATATTAGTAAGCAAGTTTAACACAACATAGTATCTGAGTCGGAGCAGCTTGTTGTGATAGGACTGATTTGAGGGATTTATACATGTATCTACATACCTGTATCAACACAACATACATTTAATTATCACTAATAACAGAACACAGAATTTATTTGAATAGAAAGACTTGCTTTTAGAATCTTGTAATAATTCTAAAATCTGCTGTCAAAATGAATAGAGACTATGAAAAATCACAAAGGGTAAAAAGATTTCAGCAAGGAGGTGAAGAAAATGATTGATATACACCCACATCCTGACTACTGTAAAAGCCTTTTTATTTGCGGGCATAAACTTTCGCAGATTTGGTAAGAAGACACATTCGTGGTAATCAACTTTTGCCGATCTTCACAGAATTTTTGGACAACTGATAAACGAAAATCAAATTTCAATACAGAAACGTCAAGTAATAAAACAGCTCAAGCATTCAAGTAACAATGTCATCATTTAAACTTGTTTGTACCTGTCAGATGTGACAAAAATTCTATACAATACAGTAACTTGATCAGACAAAGGGGGTTAATCCTCCTAAGCTTTTAATCTTTTGAAGACGAGGTGTGAACAAATATTTGTGTCACTCACTCCAGGAGACGATGAAGGATTAAATGTGATATAAATAAATCCCACTGTTTAATTTTCATGCAACAGCAGTGTGAGTGAAACTTTGAGTGAACTGTGACAGATATGAGTAAATTTCTCAGAAATCATCATTATGAAAAGGAAGTTTGAAGTGCGGAAACCCCAGAGCGATGTATCGGGCGCATCGGAAAGGTGATCTGACTGGAAGGCAAGTACAGTCGTTAAAAAACAGACTCTCTCATCATATGTATATTGCATCACGTACACACGCCCACTACAAATTATCTATTTGTATGTCTCTCACCGCGGCAATAAATCAACAAGAACAACAAGGTCGCAATGTGGCGATACATGGATGGAGCTAAGCCTCCTTAAAAGAAAGCAAGATAAACTGACGATCAATTAAGCTGAATTTGTGAAGGCCGGATTACGTTTTAATTAGGTATTTCTAATTAATGTGTTTGAAAGAGTATTAGAACTGTAGTGCTTGTTAACAAATTAATAACTGTAATGCATGCTACATTAATAAATTACTTACATGGGTTTTATATTTGATGGCACTTATTTTCGCGGAAATGTGTTTGCCGCAAAATCCGCGAATGTTAAGTACCACATGAATAAAAAAGCATTTGCAGTATCTACTTTGTAAATGCCATTTGTGATTTCAGTGATGTATGGTTTGGATTGCACCTTACTGGAACTTAAGTTTGTGTTCTAGTATAAAAAATTGTTACACCCGGCAAATATTTGTTTCATAAAATCACCAATATTTTCACTATACAACAACTTTCAAAATGCTAGTAATATTTCTAAAAAAGAACCTCACTAATTTCTAGCACTTTAACACATGTACCAGTTCTAAGTAAACACTTGATAATTGTAACTTGACGCTTTGGTAGTTCTAATTTACAGTCGCATAATTTAGCACATTTCATGGTTTATCCTTATTGCAACAGTCAATGCTTAAGCTTGTCCTCTACAGGGTTATTTTTTCAATGGAAAATCTTGAGTGTTTACATAGAATCACCTGTGTAATTCTGAAGGTACCATTCGCACTCTGATAGGTAAGGGAGTAAGAAAGCTGTCCATTAGCACCCTGATCGGGATCTGTAGCATTCACCAACCCAACATGCCGGTTTACTCCAGGGTCCTCAGACACACTGAAGTGGTACACATTCTGAAGAAACCTGGGGTCATTATCATTGATATCCAGCACTCTTACACGCAGGGTTGCCTGAAATAAAAGATTTCATCAGACTGACTAAAAGCCATAAGGGTTTACTCTATGTACATGAGTAAATGGAGCACTCACTCAGCCTCCAAGCAACCTCCCACCAACCAAAATAAGAATGTTACAAAAAAATGAGACAGGGTACAGGGTAACCAACGTAAGAATTAATGTCTATGGTTGCTATATTGGAGGTTGCAAATTTGTACTTAAAGGTTTAGTCTTCAGATTTAGGTACTTAGTATAATTATAAGGATTGAAAACTGTTTAAACATGTAAACACCAGACTGGCTCTTGAGAAATGCAACACACTTAATCCAGACTTCACATAACCTCAGATCAATCAGAACTGCACATAACCTAGGATCAGCCAGACTTCACATAGCCTGAGATCAACTAGACTGCACATAACCTAGAATCAACCAGACTGCACACAACCTGAGATCAACCAGGACTGCACATAACCTAGGATCAGCCAGACTTCACATAGCCTGAGATCAACTAGACTGCACATAACCTAGAATCAACCAGACTGCACACAACCTGAGATCAACCAGAACTGCACATAACCTAGGATCAGCCAGACTTCACATAGCCTGAGATCAACTAGACTGCACATAACCTAGAATCAACCAGACTGCACACAACCTGAGATCAACCAGAACTGCACATAACCTAGGATCAACCAGACTTCACATAGCCTGAGATCAACTAGACTGCACATAACCTAGAATCAACCAGACTGCACACAACCTGAAATCAACTAGACCCAACATAACCTTGGATAAACCAGACTTGACATAGCCTGAATTCACCAGACTGCACATAACCTGAGATCAACCAGACTGCACATAACCTGGGTTCACACGGACTGCTCATAACCTGGGTTCACCCAGCATGCACATAACCTGGATTCACCCAGAATGGACATAACTTGGGATCAACCAGACTGCACATAACCTGGGATCACGCTGACTACATATAACCTGGCTTCAACCAGACAGCACATAGCCCTGGTTCACCCAGAACTGCACATAACTTGGGTTCACCCAGATTGCACATAACCTGGGATCAGCCAGACTGCATGTAACTTGAGATCAACAAGACTGCACATAACCTGGGATCACCCAGACTGCACATAGCCTCAGTTCAACCTGACTGCACATAATGTGGGTTCACCCAGATCAGACAATGTCTAGGTTCATTCAGACTTCTCATAACCTGGGTTCATCCAAATAGCACGTAACCTGGGTTCACCCATATAACACAGACTGGAAACTGTTTAAACGTGTAACCACCAGAATGTGTCTTGAGAAATGCAACACACTTAATCCAGACTGCACACAACCTGGGTTCACCCAGACTGCATGCAACCTGTGATCGACCAGACTGCACATAACCTGAGATCAACTTGACCCCACATAACCTGGGTTTGTGCTTATTGCATATAGCCTGGATCCACCAAGACCAGACATGGCTCCTGAGAAATGCAAAACACTGCATTTCTCAGGCTGCAAGTAGCCTGGCTGAACCCAGATTGCAAACAACCTGGATTCAACCAAAACTGCACATAACCTGGGATCAACCAGACTACCCATAACCTGGGATTAACCATATAGCACATAGAATGGTTTCACCCAGAATGCTCATAACCTGGGTTCACCCATACAGAACACAGCCTGGGTATAGTACATAACATGTTATATTGTTCTAGTCAGACTGCACTAACCTCTACAAAATTAGCTGACCACAACCTTGCACTCAGGCCACCCACAACACAATGTTCACTCTGATTTTGCTAGACCTACACAGAACCAACTTCGCTCAGGTTATAATCCACAATTCCATACAGACTCTCACTTACTTTGCCAATGAAAGTTGTATTATGAACACCTGTTGCCAACAGAATAAGGTTATACTCTGATGTTGTTTGGACGCTCAATCTCTTTTGTAAGGTGACATGTCCTGAGCTGTTGATGGCAAAGGTACCTGGTAAAAGTAAATGGTGAAAGAAACCAATTATTTCACATTAATGCCTGCAGATGTCCACACCTGTCAATACAATACAGCCCAGTTCTGATACAAATACATTATTTTCAAGTTTCAAACACTTGGAAGCTTGTGGGGCCTTCCCTGCCTAGTATGGTCAAAATAATATTTCCACAGCACATCTGCCCCTGAACAATAATGCAACAGGCTCAAATCCAGCTCTCGAAGTTTTAAGTGTAGTTTTTAAGTAAAGAGGTTTTCCAGATAACTGCTGAAGGGAAGTTTTCTTACTGAGTGTGACTTTGCTGAGTGTAGCGTTAAATATAAAATAAAAGTCAATTAAGTAAAGTAAATTCAAGCTTCTGCCATAATGAAACATATGGGGTATTTCTTTGGCATCAGCTAATTTCTGCCAACTGATTACTTACCATTCTCATTACTCGCCGGATCTATGCTGTAGGTGAAGGTTTTGTAGTCCTCTTTACCATCACAGTCTGAGGCTGTCACAGCTTCTACAGTACTGCCTAGTGGGGTTCCCTCAGACAAATCCAAGCTGTAGGTGGACTTCTCAAACTTTGGGGCACAATCATCCAGATCCTGGACAATCACATTCACCTGCCCAGAGAAACAGTTTTAAATAAGTACCTGTCCACAGTATGAACAAACATGTTACCTCACAGAAACACAGCTAAGGAATAATATAGGTGAAGAGAATGCAAAAATACCACAACTGTAATACACCCACCAACAAGCCTGACAGAAGCCATGTTTAGCAGTTTAGGTCATTGGTCTGAACATACAGAAGTACCAAAAAAAAACTCCTGGGCTGTCTTCTTGGGGCAAAAAAATGATGTTTTGGAGATTCCGGCAGTGGATCAAGCCTAGTGTTCTGCAGTCATACCATCAGTGATGATAGCTTTCAAAGTAACTCTGTGTTAGAAGACTCAGAATGGGTGTGCTAAGCTGGTACTATGTTCTCAGCAATTTCAACAACTGATGTCAATTCCAAAAATTTGCATATACAGGTAAATGGAGTTGCATGGAACTGTTTCTCACCTGAACAGATGTTTTGTTGAGAGGGTTTGGTGTTGGAGGCACAGCATCACAATCTATCATTGCCAACACATCTATGGATATGATGTCATGAGAACTCTGTTCATAGTCCAGATATGTGGATGTAACAACTCCCTGGGAAAACAAAATTGTTACAATACCCTGAGAAAGCACTATTGTCACAACACCCTGAGAAAATACAACTGTACATTGTATTACATTTCAGACTTGTAACTATGTACATACAACACATCTAGAATGAGAGGAACATGCACCTGATCATACTTGTGTAATGACTTGCATCACAACACTCTAACTTGGGCACACAATTTAAAAGGGTTATTACATGTGTTGGGGCCACCTGTCAATAAAGTTCATTAACGCACACAATGAAGTCATGCAAATCTATTAATAAGACAACATAGGGTTTCATCTTCAAATTAACATGGAAATTAATTTTCATATTTCCTCCCAAAATAGAGAATATGTTGTGAAAACAGCATGTAAAGTGGAGTATAGTACTTTTACTTAAATCTTGAATTCAGCAGGAAATATAATCATCGTAATTTTCAGTGATATAATTGCTAAAATGTGCACAGAATTACACTTACCGTACTTGAATTTACAGCATATCGTTGATGGAGGCCCGAGATTTGTGATATGGAATACTGCAGACACTGGTCATAACCTCTAGAGCCAATAGTTGCATTGATATCAGTGATGAACTGAGTTGCATTAAGGTCTTGTGGTCCATTTTCCCACACAGTGATGGTGCCAGGACTGTCGGCTTTAGGTAACTCACTTGGGGAGTAAACAAACATGGTAAACATCTTTGACACCGTCGTCAGCCCATCTGACACAGTAATGTTTAACACGATGGATTTGCCAATAGTTGAATTTTTAAGGAACTGTACTGTAACCTGCCCAGCCTGATCAATTGTGATGTTGCCCTCCTCACTGGTCACGTTAGTACTGGCCAGTGTATAGGTCAGGGCGCAGTCAGCATGCCCACACTCAGGTACACAGTCAGCATCACTGGCAGATACTTTAAAAACATTCAAGTTCACAGCATTACTCGCTACTGTGTGACTTGAAGACGTGTTATCAAACTCCGGATGATTATCATTTACATTGTCAATATCAACAGTAACGTTGACTTTAGTGAATCGTGAATTTGCTCCTTGGTCATAGGCCTCAATGTTCAAATGATATTGACATTGCTCTTCTCTGTTTAGTGGCACTAATATGTAAATTTCCCCAGTTGTAGCATTCACTTTAAAACGATCCTGTTTTTGACCAACAATCCTGTATTGAACCATTCCTTCACCTGAATCTGGACCATCTTCATCTGTTGCATTCACTTCACCAACCTTGCCAAGCTTATTTTCCTTGATATGAAATGTGTACTCTTGTTGATTGAATACTGGTCTGAATCGATTAGACTCAGAAATATTAATGTAAACTGTAGTCTGATTTATTAGAGGTGGCGTTCCGTGATCACTTACAAACACAGTCAAATCAAATTCAAAAGATTCACTGGAACTGGGTGATTTTGTAAGGGAGATAACTCCACTGCTTCTGTTGATAGCAAAAATGCCCATGCTGTCATAGAGCCAGAATGTAAAGCCTTCATTAGTGGGGTCATAATCTTCCACTCTAACTTTTATGACTTCTGAACCCTTTGGTAGATTACGTGGTATCGTTTTCTGTAGATCGCCCACAAAGCTGGGTGTGTTGTCATTGATGTCTGTTACACTAAGATTCACCAGAGCATAGGTAAAATGTACTCCATCACTCACGGATACATTTAACTGCATTGTTCCCTCAGACATAAGCTGTGCATCCTCTCTGTCTATACCAGCCTGACTAACCAGCTGCCGACCTATGAACTCAAAGTCGGCTGAATTTCCATAAGAAGATGACACCACTGAGTAGTTTAACACTGGAGAATCTGTATCACTTGCTGACACCTGTGGGCAGACAATTAAATCTCTATACAGTTACAGAGCACACACACTTTTACTTAACAGCACACACTTTTACTTAAGGAGCAAGTGTTCCTACTGTAAATAAACACTCCCCTATCACCCTCCACCCCCTACCATTTCTATGATAAATCATTCCAGATTAGACCTAAACCCCCCTTGTTGCTCTTATTACTTTATCAGTTAATAAAGTCAAGAACTCTGTCCACTATAACGGCATGTATTCTGTTTTAAAATTTGCAGGCAAATGCAAAATAATAATAAAAGAATATAAATGCATTCATGTACTGTTTAACTTACATGGTTACTCAGTGATAAGATAGGGAAATATAAACTGTCAGTAACCTTCATGAATCTTTACACTTATATATAGTTTTATTATATAGAGCAAGAACTGTAAGTCAAAAGGTACATCGATGAATAATCCTATGTAACACCTATGGCTGAAAGTGTTTTCAACCATAAAAACCAGATATATCCATACAATTTACCAGAATAAATTTGTTACATGGTTACTCAGTGATAAGTACATGCATATAGCATTGGTACTCCAATGTGAGTGCTACCGACACCATATATTTCTGTATCCTGTCACTGAGGACCCATGTAATGCATTTATCCTGCAAAAGACTCATCAAGTCAGCACAGAGGACTTATGCATAGGTTACACATGTGCAATTCGGTTAACTGGGTCCAAAATTTACCTCCAAACTAAAGGGTGAAGGTGGCCTGATTGGATAATTCGTGTAACCTGTTAGTGCTTCAGTGATATGACCACATCTGAATGAAGGGAGATAAACTAGCCAACAGACACATATGGCACAGGTTGTCCAATGATAATGGAAGTATTTTGTCTAATGTGGGAAAAATGTATATGAACTACACTAGACTGCTGCCTACCATGAGTATACTAATAGGTCCTTGGCCCTCTGATATTGAGGCAGTGTAGAGAGGTTGAGAGAACTGGGGAGGAACATCATTACTGTCTTCTACCAGAATCCTTACTTCAGCATATCCTTCTCTGGGTGGACTTCCATCTGACAAGAAAGATCACAAGCCTTTATAGTGGGGTCAAGAGTAGAGGCACATGTTGGTTGTAATACTGAAAGTTGGGAGGCACAAATAGTAAGAGGTCCAAAAAAAAGACAACAAACAATATAACCTGAGTTAACTCAATAAATCAATTTTTAATCAGGAATTATTATGAGGCTATGGGATGCACCATCTTAAAACAACCAAAAAATGCCGCATCACTCATACCTCATGCACATATGGTTAAAAGGCAAACCAGGGTTTGGCTGACATACATGTATGTGGAAACAGCTGCATTCTGGTGTAATAGAGATAACCTCATTGATCAAAACTGATAACATGGAACCACTTCTGATTTTGCTTAGTTTGAACTATGATATTTAGGTTATGCAACATCCCAAAGACACATGGAGCATTTTAAACTTCATGTGGGACACTTTCTCCATGCATATATACATTTAGTCTGGTGGTTTAGTCAAATGCTAAATGTACATGTTTGGCCTGGAATCAAGATAAACACAGTTCAATACAGTACATGTAAGTACTGGAATCAAGATAAACACAGTTCAATACAGTACATGTAAGTACTGGAATCAAGATACAAACAGTTCAATACAGTATATGTAAGTATTGGAATCAAGAGAAAGACTGTTTAATACACTATATGGAAGTACTGGAATCAAGATAAACACAGTTCAAAACAGTGTATGTAAATACTGGAATCAAGAGAAAGGCTGTTCAGTACACTATATGTAAGTAATGGAATCAAGAGAAAGACTGTTCAGTACAGTATATGTAAATGTTGGCATCAAGAGAAACACAAAGCATACAGAATACAGGTAAATGTTGGCATCAAGAGAAACACAGAGCACACAGAATACATGTAAATTTTGGCATCAAGAGAAACACAGAGCATACAATATACATGTAAATGATGGCATCAAGAGAAACACAGAGCATACAATATACATGTAAATGTTGGCATCAAGAGAAACACAGAGCATACAGAATACATGTAAATGTTGGCATCAAGAGAAACACAGAGCATACAGAATACATGTAAATGTTGGCATCAAGAGAAACACAGAGCACACAGAATACATGTAAGTGTTGGCATCAAGAGAAGCACACAGCATAAGAATACATGTAAGTGTTGGCATCAAGAGAAACACAGGCCACATATGAAAAATATTTCCTTCCTCTTTCAATTAAGACATTTTCTGGAAATTCTATCCTAGCCCTTAACCAAAACACACCAATAGTGTTTGGTAAGAAATTTTGAGATATGAGAGTCAAAACGAATGAGCATACATGTATTTAAGAAAGGATAACTTGAATACAAACAGACTTACTATCTGAAGCTTGCAGTAGAAGGTGATATTCTGTCCTGTTTTCATAGTCTAAGGGTTGGTTCACGCAGACACAAGGCAGTGAGTTGTTCTCACACACGCTAAACAGTCCTTCCTCACTTCTGTGATAATGCTGTAGTTAGACACCAGTATTTCACCATTTGTCCCACTGTCTCTATCTGTAGCATTCACCTGTCATGATATGTACATGTATTTACTGACCTTCCTTTCATGCAGTAAAGCCAACAGTGCTCTAAGTAAATGGACACAGGGACATCATCTATATTCATTTGAACAAATTTAGCATATCAGATACCTAGAATATTTACATATGCTTGATCAACTCCATGTCACAGGCAAATTCCATTTGAAAGTGATTTTGAAGTCACATGAGGAAATGCCATGAAAACTTTAAAGGAGGAGAAAACTTTAAAAAACGACACTATAGGCTGAAAAGAGCACATTTTTTTCTACCTTGTGGTGGCTGTTGCATAATTTTGCGATTTTTCCTCGCCACACACGTAAAGCCTGAAAACGGCAAAGTTGGCATAAATCGCTGAGTCCATCGTGTCCTCCATCTATAACACCCTGTAATTTATGCTGGGGGAGTGTTGTCACTCAGCCAATGAGAGTCGTTCAAACTGCTGGCTTGTTCGTGTAAGCTACGTTCTGGAAGAAGAGTTCTACCAGAAATGTACGAACTGCACTTCGGCAGTTTCCGACGACATTTCTCCTCCTAATACAGAAGACTTCCAGGACTAGTTCTTAGGCAAAAATGGAGTCGCCCACGGCAGATTTTGGCGCTGACTTTATTTATAATTTATCAACTTGAGGTACATATTTGAATTTTTTTATGGCATGCACCTGCGAGGAAATGCATACTCTTTTCAATGATATTTGTTTGATATTTAAGTTTTCTTCTCCTTTAAGCTTTACAGTACATGTATATAGGCACCCTTGACACTTTTGTAATCCTTCATGTCACTATTATTAGTCTATAATGGGGTCTGCCAGTCCTGCACAAAAGGAAGCAAATTTCGTACCTGATAAAACAGCAGTGCCCTCTACCTACTTAAATAACAATACCACTGATTTCAATACCAACACCAGTAATCATGAATGATAAAAGCTGACATCGTTATTCAAATAGATAGAGGGCACTGCTATTTTATCAGTTACAAGATTTGCTTCCCTTTGTAGAAGGCTGGCGAACCCCATTCATAATAGCTATACACTGTGATTAACCTAAACTAAGTTTTGGGCTACCCCACACAGCATTGGTTTAGCAGGTGCATGTCTTTGGAGATGGGGACAGGGGACAGTTTATAATCACTAGCATTGAGATGAGATGCATTCATTTTGTATTCATTATCAATGCACATTAAACAATAAATATATTCTGTGTTACCTGTAGCACACAATGGCTAGGCATATTTTCCTTAATGCTTGTGGTGAAAGAGGTCTGTGAGAAGACTGGGGAGTTGTCATTAGTATCCAGAACATGAACTCTCACTGTTGCAGAATCAGTGAGACTTCCATCTGTGGCATTCACATAGAAGCTCCAGTTTGATGGATCACTCTCATAATCAAGCACCTCGCTTGTTAGAACAGCAAACTGTACTGTTGACTTCATTCAGCCTTTCCAATGGGGAGACATGAAATTCTAACAAACATCAGGCAATGTAAAATTAATGGTCATAATTCATAAAACACCATTGTATATTATGGAAAAAAACTTATGTCAATTCTATATGACACATCTATATGTCAGCATCAGAGCTTTTCTCTTAATTTTCTCAAACGCACAAAAATGTCTTAAGATAACTATATTTATATTTATTTTGCTTAACTAATGGACCTCCACTTAGCACCATAATCAAGAATTTGTCACTCATAGTAGGGCCAGGAATAAACCTGTAACCTTTGGCAAACTACCGACAAACTTCATCATATGTGACATAAACATATACCAGTCTAGATGTACATGTACAGGTATACACATGTAATTACATTACGCCATGAAAAATCTAAAATAATTCTTTTTGAATCTGGAATATTTCTGAAAAGCTTTTCTAATAATATTTTACTATTTGACTGCTACCTGACTATAGCTTGAACTTGTTCAAAGATATAGTTGTGTTTAAAAGAAAGACGTCACCAAAAGTATCAAAATTATTTGAATATATTTAGCTTGGTATTCATATACATGTACTTGACAAGAATCATACTGATTGAGCTGGGTATGATGGTTATGTTGATGTAATCTCCATCTATGTCCATTACTGACAGCCAGCCTACGTAAGTGTTCACAGCTTCACTCTCGCGGACACTGAAGTCATAACTGGACGTCAGAAACACCGGTGCTTCGTTCAAATTCTGAACCATCACATGGATAGTTGCTGACCTGATAACAGAATTGAAATCAGAATCAAATTTTAAATACAGCATCAAATTTACACAGTAACATTGTACATTCACTTATAAGTGAACAGCTTCTTCAACCTGAATATATCAGTAAAAAGCACATGTACATGTATGTTTGAAGCATCTCATGAAGTAAACTATAAGCACAAACATCTCAGCAGGAGAAAAGTAGTGCAATGGTAAACCTGTAACCTGAAATGTTGCTCTATGATGAGGGTTTTATGTTACAACACCACTGTGCCGTGATATACCGTGAATGCTTCAGTTATTCATGAAGCACACACTAATGTCACAATTTATTTATTTCAACACAGGATGATGTCCAGATTTCCTTAATCCAAGAAGGCTGATGACAGTGGCGAGGGATTACATTACCTGGATTTACATGTACACATACACACCACATGTTTATATAGTCTAACTTAATCTCCATGAAATGCTGAGACACACAAAGGAAGATAACTGACTCTTTTGAACTGACAACATAACATGAAAATTGTACACCACATGTAGATTGCATATTTATTATTATATCCTTAAAAAAAAAAGAGAAAAAACAAAAAACAGTTACATAAAAGCAGTGTTTCCGTGAAAGATGAAGACTTTTTTAACACTGAACTACAGTGCTTGGAAACAGGCTGCCTAATCATGCTAACTGTTTTAATTTCTAAAAATCTCACAATATGCCACTAAGATAAACGATGGCAGTGATGATGGGGACGTATTACTTTTCAAAGAACATTCATCCTGCTGAATTTGTGCACAACCAGTATCAGAGAAGCGCAGCATTTTCACAGGTGTACATTAAAACAACCAAGGATAGAAATTCACATCATGAGGATGTCAATTATTGAGAATGTGGGAAAACTGTCTTCTATCCTGTACTTACCCTGTCAACTCTGGTTGTCCCTTGTCCACTGCAATGACTAGTATATCATAGCTCTGCTTGGATTCGTAGTCCAGAGCTCTGGTCAAATGTACCAAGCCAGTGTCGTGGTCAATTTCAAATGGCACCTTAGGTTATAAAACAAACACAATCATTGATGAACAGTATAGCAAGGACTAACTTCAAGGTTGGAAATCCTGAGAACATAAATGGTGTCATTAGAAGAAAAGGAGAAAAATGTGCATATGGCTGTTAATTTTAGGTGATTGACATTTTCTTACCTGTTATCACAAGCAAACAGACATGGACATATACAAGTACAATTATCTGTCAGTGTTAATACACAAGCTCCAAAGAGTAAATGTGTTCAGGACATTTCATCAAGAATGGAAAACACAGTTTTTGGAAGATCATTAAGCGTCACCTATCAGTTAAAAAAATTCTAGTTAACTCTTGTAAGATATGTAAGTACTCTTGTAAGATAGGCTAAGAAGCAGGATTTACCTCTTTATACTTTATACTCTTTAAAAAATACTTTCAGAATATAAGATTTTCAGAGGGTGTAGTAGCACATTTTTCAGGATTTTCCAGAAAAAAATAAATCACATATATCCATGACTTTCATTTAATTTCTAAAAAAGAGTATCAATGTTATCAGTCATGACAAGTTAATTCATGGGTGACAATTTCTAATTAGTTAATTTCACGAACTGCAGAAATTTCACATCTTTCAGTCATGGTTTTAGTATAAAAATTTCACTCTTAAAAAAAATATAGGATGAATTAACTGTTGGTCTTACGCTGGTATTGTAAAGAAATCTGTAGGACAGTTGAGTGTCCTCAGAGTCTGCATCAGTAGCTGTCACGCTCAAGTTTGACTCTGTTTGCCTCTCATTTATCTTCCAGTTATAAATATCTGAAACATTTCAATCTCAGATATTATAAGTTAAGATGACAACAACATAAAGGCTGTCCTGAACACAGGATATGTTAGCAGAAACCAAATACATGCACATGCAAGTTACGACAGCTTTAGTACAACTTCATTAAAGTAGCATCATACGATGTTGCAGAAAACTATGTACTGCAGACAATAATAAACAGAACGTAAGTGCATGATCTTGCTTAGGTACCAGATCATTTGTTTGTTCTAACACAGAAATGCCACTAGGTCTTCTCTTAAACAAGAGTGAACCTTCAGGGTCATAGTACTTCCAGACCATACTTTAACTTTTTCATTTGTACAATTATTTTTACAGGCTTTATATTTTACAAGTACTGCCATGGGAGACTTACTTCTGGAGACAGACATAGACATACATTGCAACATGTACATGAAAAAATGTAGAAAATGTGAGTAACCACTCATTCTGTTACCTTCAAATAGTTTCATGATTTTTAAATCTTAAAATAATGAACAAACATAAATATATTACTTCACCATAAATTTTATTCAATGATTGACCTCCAAAAAGAAGCAAACAATATCAACCAAATAACAACCACACACAAATACATCATGTTTTATTAGTGTAAAAAAGGATATCCAAGCCAAACTGTCATAAATTAATCAAGCATAAAAAATGTGTTGCACGTGAATGCACATTGTGTTTAATGATTGAAATACAGTTGTGCGCAGAAATAAATGGGAGGGGACGAGAAATAACCGATAGCTGTACAGATAGCCGTGTGTGCAGATGGCAGGGAATGGGACATAACCAACTTAAATGAATGTACATATATACATGTAATTACCAATCAATACGCACATGTGCACATGAGAAGGAATGAGAAATAACCAATTACTGTACATATAGGAACACATGAAGGAATGAAAAATAACCAATTATTGTAAATATATGAACACAATTGGAATGACGTGAGGAAATTTCAGTGAATCTTAATCTGACATGGACCCCCCCCCCCCCCCCAAAAAAACCCCGACTTTATACACACTATTTCCCAGGCCAAATCTCATGATGTAAATAAAAAAATTAACTAGGTATCTGTATGTACTTACTTTTGGAAAACATTGGAGTGGCATCATTGATGTCCAGAATGGTTATTATAACATCTGCAGAGCCGCTCCTGCCTGGCGTAGCTGAAGGATCGCCATTAACAGCTTGTACCTACAAATCATATATACACATTAAACAGGTTTCAGCATACAAAACGTTCTGGAGTAATAGACATTGTCATCCATATTTTAGTGATATTTATTATCGTTCCACTACACAATCAGGCAACAATATTTACAGCAGTACTGAAAGATTAAAAGCAAGATTTAGACAATTATTACTGCCATAATGCAACACATCATGTCAGATCTAAGCATACACTAAGAATGTTCTAAAGACAAACATATGAACATGGAAACTAGCTTTGTAAAAATCATATGGAAAAATACATGTACATGTATGCAAAGAAAAAAATACCATGCAATGAACTAAAATACCCCTCATCACAGTTACAAAATATAGTGAGTTTACAAGGTAATAGAGGCAAATACAAAAATGGCATAGGTCACCAAAAATAAACAGGGTTCTTCCCAACAGTTATGTGTTCATGTGGAACAAGTTCAGTAAACTTGGCCATAAACATTCAAGAGATAAAAGTGATTACAAAGATGTGGACAGATGACCAGCGCCATGATAATATCCTTTTAATAGGTCAAATTTGGTTGATGATTAAAATGTATATACAAGGATAGTATACCAGTCAATGAAGCATGAGATATAGCAATGTTATATAGTGCCTATTTGTCCTATATTTACTAAGCTAAAATTAATCAGCTGTGTTAGAACTGACAATACTAATTGTGATTTGTATGTGACTACCCTAAATGAACTAAAATTTCGTCCACAAAAGTGCATTTTTAAAGGCAAATAAATGTCACTAAATATTATTTTCGGTGTCTAAACTTACAATTTTCCAGTAGAATATCATGTTATGTTCCATGCAAACCTCAAAACACCTTTCTAAAACCAATACAATTTTCAGAATCAGGAAAAATAGGAAACTTAGTCATGGACAAAATTTATGGTCATTTAGGGTAATTTTATTAGCCAATTCCTCAATATATCGTATTGTCTAAAGTAGCACTGCTCCAGTGGCCAGTCACACAGGGCGGAGTTTGGCAAACTAAATGCAGTGGCATTTTCACAAAATGACCACTAAATACAACATCTATACCTAAATGGTTTGTCACGAACACATTCGGTAAAGTGTATGAAGTACTGCGTGAACATACAGGTTTATTGAGTTCTATGAGTAACCTTACAGAACTGAAGTAATATGAGCAGCAGTCATGTCACCAGGGGAGACTACCTAGGCCATACAATTTACCTGTAATGAGAAGTTTTTGCTAACTAGCTGCTCATAGTCAAAAGAGGTGTTGACTGTGATTTGACCAGACTCAGAGTTCATCTTGAAGAAGCCTTGAGTATTGCCTCCAGTAATAGTGTAGAATATTGCACTATTTTCAGCACTTGAGTCTCCATCAGTAGCAATCACACTGCAAAAGAGCACAAATATATAGTGCACACACATGTAACAATGTTACATGTGGGAAACTGAACCACAGAAATAACTACACTCAGTTTAGTTGCTGATAAATGTTGAAGAAACCTGAGAAAACTTAATTCATAGAGCTCACCTTTTTAAAACAAATCAAAAATGTTTCTAAGGTGCTTGGCTGTCACAGGATTATGTACATGATCCAATTTCTGTTACCTAGCCACTGCATATCCATACATGTTACCCACACCCTTAACAATAAACTGGGTCATTATGTATCGGACAGAGATGGAGTCTTGGCTTCCAGTCATTGTCCTAGCAGCATGCAGTGTTTTACTTATTCAGTTTAAAACAAAGCTGGGTTAAAACACACTTAATCTAAAAGTATGTAAAGGTGACAACATAGATGGTGCTGTTTGCAGCTGTCCTAACATCATATAGGCTTGGTCGGCCAGTGGTAAAATCTAGCTGTGTCATGTAAGCATAATATTGTTAACTTCAGCAGATTAATCAGAAATTCCATTCAGATCAGAAATTAGAAGTTTATTTGGTTGGGGAGAAAAAATAAGACAAGAAGTCAATTGATGCTAAGAGCTTATTATACATTTCTACTACATATATTTTGTCTGTCAAATAATTCCATTATGAAGGAAGCCTAATGTAATACGACTGCCTCTCAAATTGAGCAAAAAATAAATACCGAACTGAGAAGGCTGAGCTAAACAAAATTTTCTCATGGAAAATAAAGCAGAAAAAAGTAAATCTAAAATAAAACTGCAGTATTAGAAAAACAGTATTTAAAGATGAAAAGAAAAAAGAGGCATGTCATTTTTTCAAAATGAGTAGCTTTCTTAATTGCATTTACATGTAACTGTGCAACACCTACCTGCCAACTATGCTATCCACTGGTGAGTTTTCGTCCACACTAAATCTGTACTCACTCTTTGTAAACACTGGAGCTTCGTTATTCACATCCTGAAACATACAAGTATGTGTCATAATATACAATCTTAAAAAAAATACAAAACAAAAAAAAGAAACTTTTCCTGTAAATAAAGTGATGTCTAGGGCAAAACAATACGTCCCCTGTCTCAAGTCTGATACCAGGCAATGCAGTATGATCTGGTAGACCTCCTATGTGTCAAACTTCATTATCCTCTATGATGACACATGCACATATATAACATCAAGATTTATTTATGTATGTTTTTACGGCAGCAAAATGAAACCTAAGCAGAAGGGTGCTCACTAACTCATTTAACTGGCTGAATGGGGGCTTCCATGATCCTATCACCCACCAGCTCCTATACAAATTGTTGCTTGGCTTAAGTATTGGCCTGCCATTTGCTAAATACATGAAATAAGGCTGCGTAATTTGACCACCTACTGATCCTATTAAGAACATGTGGAATACTTGCTTTTGGCTGCCCAAACAATGAAAAAGAGAAAATCTACAAATTCAAACTGCATCCGTGTTTGAACCCGCATCTGCTGTGTTCTAGAAATTTAAAGACAAAGATCTTGGCCACTTGCCCACCGCCTGCCCCCAGCATAAAATGTACACTCAGATAAAGACTACCATGTTATTGGGTGTTTCACAGGTGTATAATGACAAACGTAGATATACAAGCATGACTTACCACGAGTCTAAGGTACACGTGTAAGGTAGCGTTCCTCAGGGAATCATTACTGTATGCTCTGATGTTGTACACCTCCAATGTTATGTTGTAGCCAGTTAGACTGTTGCTGTCTAGGAGCAATGTCTTTTTGGTAAAAAGTCTTCCATCCTCTGAGACACCAAACAGTGATTCATTACCACTAGCTATTCTGAACACAGTCTCTCTGTTCTCCAAAGCCACATCAGCATCACTGCATATAGCCTGGTTGAATAACAAAACAAATGAACAAATATGTGTATTTTTTCTCTCAGTTGTTATCAAAATACTTCACTCATTCATAATTCATTGAATAATGAGAAAAAAGCATACATGTGGCTGAACTTTTTGTGAATTGTTATCTAACAAAAAATATTTCATTCATTACCGAAAAAAAAACAAATAAACCTAGAAATGGTAGGAAAGCTACCAAACAGCTTGCCTGTAGGAGGCACATGGGTGCAAAACTTTGGCTCAATATATTAAAAGTACTTAAATCTTGAATTTGGTAATTTAGGGTAATTAATATGCACAAAGAGCATCAGCGATGGAACATCCCCTTTGTGTCGTGCTTTATATATATGTAAGACTTCAGGTTAATACATGCTGAAAAAATACACTTTTTGAAATCCCACCCCTAAAAATTTGTTTAACATTGACTGTAATACACAATATACTAAGTCAAGAACTTGGTAGTTTATGATATTTGATGTGCACACACCGAATCAACAATGGAATATCCCCCTCGTGTTACTGTGCTCTAGATACGTGCAAATCCTAAGCTGAATACAAGCAGTATTTTTTTGAGATACCACCCTAGCGAACATTTTGTTTAACATCGATTCTAATTAATACATTATACACAAAGTCAGGAATTCTGTAATTTATGGTATTTAATATGTACACACTGAATCAATGCTGAACATCCCCTTCGTGCGACTGTACTCCACATATGTGCAAAGTCCAGCTCATGCTGGCTTCCTCTCCGACCGTATGTGGGAAGGTCTACTAGCAAGGTGCGGATGGTTGTGGGTTTCCCCCAGGTTCTGCCCAGTTTCCCCCCATAATAATGCTGGCCGCTGTCAGATAAGTGAAATATTCTTGAGCACGGTGTAAGACACTAATCAAATAAATAAATAAATTTTTTAACAACTTCATGACCTATACCAGTAAACCTTTCCTCATAGAAGACTCATAGCAGTAACCTGATAACTGAATCTTCAGTGTTCCATGCTTACACAATTATAATCATGCAGTGCAACAGACTGTATTATACAAAATCTAGAGAGTGTGCAGTCCACTTTAAATTCAAAGCTATAATCCAACCCAAACACCCAATACATGTACAATGGCCTGGTATATATTTGGTGGTGCGTGTAAATCTGCAACCTGTCACATCTGCTCTGATAACCACAGGTAACTGTAAACTCGATTTTAGTGTAAAACCTGACCAGACATTTTACCCAGCATCACAAGTATTAAAAGGTGTGTTTTTTCCGTGTCCATACAAATTCCAGTCACTGGGCAATTATTCTGTTAGTGATGAAGGAAATCAGTGATTAAATTAACAGTTAAGAGTTACATAAAAGGAATGTAAATGCTATAAATATACCCCGGCATCATAAAGAAGTTTTTTTGGAGTATTTTCTTTCATCCACAAGTTAACTGATTCTGGGTAGCAGACTGGAGAATTATCATTGACATCAGAAACTGTGATCAAAACTCTGGTCACGTTGATCAAAGATTGCTGGCCACTGTCTGCTGCCTTAACCAGTAATTGTAGAATCTGTTGATTTTCAGCATCCAACTTCCCAGTGAAGGAGATATTCCCAGAGTCTTCTTCTATAGTCCACCCTTGAAGTCTAATTAAAAAAAAAAACATGAAGTGAGTGTGACATACACTATCCAGTTGGAGGATTCAATAGTTCTGTATGTATGAACCTCAAAAATAGTTACTTGTTATTTTCAGTGGGATACTTCAGAAACCGCAAATATGATTGACTCAGTCTTAGTATAAACCTAAACTACTTGTAGATCAACCGGAATCCCTGCGGGAATGCCTCCATGGGTCAGCACAGCACAACACAATGACACAGAAGCCTCTCACCAATGCGATTACTGTGAGTTGAAGTCCGCTCATGCGGGCTTCCTCTCTGTGCGTACATGGCAAGGTCTTCAAGCAACCTGATGGGCTCCTCCCACCATAATTCTGGTCACTGTCATATAAGTGATATATTCATGAGTACGGCATAAAACATTAATCGAATAAATAAATGGAATCCTAGCATGAAATTTATGATTTCTCTTGATTTCATGTTGTTGAAACTGGTTATTAACAGTCCACTGACATGGCAGTTGGAAAACTGATAGAAACAGCAAAGGTAAAATAGCAGCCTAATTCACCCGCGTCCTATTTGAAACTGAATCACTACTAATGTGTTCATATAAACCAAGTCCACCTAAATATGAAACTACATACCAACTATGAAATCATTATCCAAAGAGGTTTGATTTATATTATGACCACATCACTGAAATGTTTTTCCAGTCGTTTGCAATGGTTCAGAATAATAGGGCGAGGGGATAAAAAAACAGAAAATAAACAAGCCAAGAAGCACTATCAATGATTGTGATATCAATACCCACCAACTCAGTTATAGATGATCATACAACATATTAAGTTTAAATGTTTGACAGGTCAAAAGATATGCACCAACAACAAAGGTTTCACGTACTCCATGTTAAGGGGGCCCTCCATGGCTCAGTTGGTTAGCGCGCTAGCGCAGCGTAATGATCCAGGAGCCTCTCACCAATGCCGTCGCTGTGAGTTCAAGTCCAGCTCATGCTGGCTTCCTCTCCCGCCGTAAGTGGGAAGGTCTGGCAACAACCTGCGGATGGTCATGGGTTTCCCCCGAGCTCTGCCCGGTTTCCACCCACCATAATGCTGGCCGCCTGTCGCATAAGTGAAATATTCTTGAGTGTGGCGTAAAACACCAATCAAATAAATAAATAAATAAATACTCCACGTACACGTACATCGTGCGTTGTCATAAACGAGCTTACCAAGAAATACAAACAACAATTTCAGCAGTTATACCATGGAAAGTAACGATCAATCAGAATGTAGGAAATAATTAAATATGCAACATTTCAGCACAATATCTGAAGCAGTTATTGCACAGAAATCAACAACCAGTGAGAATCATGGAAACATACTATATGCAAGACTAACACCAAGACTGGGCTGGCTTTCAAAGTTTGATCTGCGGTCTCACATAGACAATGCATTCAATGGAAAACTAGTTATTATTTATCATTAGCTTTGTCAATATCTGAATAAACTACAGAAAACCTGACCCACTCAAGGAATTTTTAAATAAGCAAATCTTGTATGTATGAGCCCAGCAGGTTTTCAGTCTTAATCTGAGGTTGCACAAAAGGAGCCTGCACACAAAATTTTTATAAAAATCAGACATTATTCAGCATGCTTTGAGAAGTTATTCCACAGAAACCAATGGCCAATGAGAATAAAAGGAATTCATTATATAAGCAAATTTATGCACCAATCAGGTTGCACTGGACCCACACAAAAGATGATTTCAAGGGAGGGGCATAATAAATAAAATGTAAATCTTGAGTCATCCAGTTTTAAAATCAAAATTGGGGCAAATCTGACTGCATAAAGCCCTTAATTACTTTTAATACCTTGCCTGCAAGGTCATGTGCTTTGGTCAATGTCATGTGCTTTGTTTATAATCAGAACATTACTAGAGAATACATGTATCTCAGTTGAGCAGAGATCCAGTTTCAAGCCTAAGGCAGGCTATACCAGTCTTAAGAAACTAAACTCATCAATAATGAAACATATGTGGAAGGCAAAAAACACCCAATGTCTCAGATGAAATAAGCATCGCATAAACCGAATGTACATCTGTCAAGCCAAAGAAAGCTCCTTTAAACAGAATAAAAGTCTGCCAAATCCCCTAATCTGAATATTCAAGAAGCATCTCATGAATAGTCATGCTAAGTTAAAGAAGCAACCTGACCTAATAAACAGAAAACGCTGTCAGCAGTTAAAACAGTGGAAGTTATTAAGAGTATAGGGAAAATTGTGGACAAGATTAATCAGGCAGCACACTTTTATAAAAGCACATATAATAGCAAGTTTTTGAAACCAAAATGTTTTTGTATCCCCACATATTTTGCCTGTTAATACTTTTACCTTACGAAGTGTGGTATGTGATGACGAAGAGGGGATGTTGGTGAGTAGGTGGTGGTGGGGAGGGACTCATTGTACAATTTATTCCAACTGTATTCATGTTACAGTACCTTTAATAAGTCCACATATGAGTTTCATGTTGTATCTACATCTATGTTAACAACGTTTTGATATTATTACTTGTGTATGTGTATGGAGCATGTAAGAAGGCGAGGTCGGGGGTGTTGCCTACAGAGTATCATAGCCTATACTTACACGTTCTCCAGAGTGTACTTGATTTGTCCATTGACTCCTACATCTGCATCTGTAGCCTGAAATATTTAAATATTAACACAATTAAAATGTGATGGGATGAATATAAAATATCGCATTCCTTTTATGACAGGTCAGGTGTGGGCTAAATTGGTTATAGATAGCACAAAGACATCATATTGTACTGTGATGGAGTCAAATAAGTACACAGCCAATCCAGGATTTATGACATGAACTGACATTGTACTTTGAACAGGTTAGTTGGAAAATGATGCTGTGCGCTATGTCCCAATGTCTAAGATATTGAGGCATTTTACATTTTTCTTGATTACCAAAGCAATGTTTCCAACAGTTAATGGGATTTAATAATCAGTATTCACTTACCTGAACTTTGCCAACAAGCAGGCCCGCATAGATCCCCTCAGTCACAGAGAAATCGAAGACAGGAAGTGTGAAGATAGGACTGTTGTCATTGGCATCAATTACACGGACAGACAGAACTGCAGTGTCATTCTGCATAACATGTATTAAAATCAAACTGTTAAATGGATAATAGGTTGTAAAAAAATGATAAGAACATAATTATTCTCCCACAAACACAATAAAAAGGCTTAACAAAGAATTCATATTACAACGGAAGCTTTAACTTTTGCGCCATGTTTCAGTCTAACACAGAATAAAAACAATCTGTCTTCAGATGAATTAAGTTTTCAACATAAAATCAGTACAACACAGACACAAAAGGTCAGTAAGTATTCTGTGTGAGTATACTCACATGCAGTCCATCAGACACCTGGACTGTCAGATTGTACTCGGGAGTGGCTTCTCTGTCAATGTCTCCAATGACTTTTACCGAACATCTAAAAATATTTATTTGTTTAAGATTTCATTTCATTTTTGTTGAAGGCCACAACAGTGATGATGAACAATTGCATGTGTCATCACTTGTTCATTGGTATCTAGTGTGCCAGCTGTTGTTTCATCCTACTTTCAGGGGTATCAAAATAGACTTCATAAGTTTGGCACTGTACATTTTGCGCTGTACGTGTGGTCCCTCTCTCAGTTAGGGTTACTTTGTGGTGTGAAATATAGTTACAGACATTAGGGAGGAGAGAGCTTTGTCAAAAGTGAGGACTTTGGGACACATTCTGGTTTATCTGAATGTGGGAGCTTTCAATTAGGGATGAAATTAAAAAATTAAAACTTAAGATATGTATACTGACATACCCTGCTATATCATCTGAGAACCTGACATCAAACTTTGTTCCATCCCCAGCCAGTAGATCACAATGAAGGTTATCTATACTATCCTCATCTTTCACCTGTACAATAACAGAAATATGCTGACCATATATCCACATAACAGCTCACATGATGTCATCCCTCCACCTGGATATGAAACATTCTTAAAATGGCTAATGGCAAGTTCCAAGATTAAAATGGCTGAAATTCAGGACTTATCTTACAGACAAGCTGTGTGTTTTTGTACATAAATGAAATGAAAAAAACAATGTGGATGCCATGTCTGTATATTGCCTGGAGATGAATAATTAAAGAACTCTTATGTTTTGCATGTGTTAAATGTGGTAACATTCAAACACTGTTTTCAAAATTAGCCTAATCAATTTTAGATCTGAAACAGCCCAGAATATGCACTACATAATTTTGTTTTTGGCCATTTGTAGGAAATTTAAAAATTAACTGAACCCTAATAAAATAAAACAAACTGTTTTGGTGAACTCAGATTTCGATATATACGAGTAGGTAAATTCAAACTACACTAAATAACACTGGCTTCTCATAGTTCCATTCATCAAGAAGTCTAATGATATGCTATAGCCTCACTGAGTGGTAATTCAGTGGAGGTCTATCTGACAGTATAGATTGAGGCATATGATTTTAAATTACTGAGTGTCATTTAGATCTTATAAGGAAATCAACTGAAAAAACAACAGGAAACACCATTTAAAAAAAAAAAAAAGCTCACACAGTAAGCATAGGAATGTAAAACTTCAGCCCAATATGCAAAGCTCTCTGTTCATTGAAGGCTTTAACTGCCTCAATGGAACATTTTTTACAAAATTGGCTGCATTATGGATTCTAATTTTACACAGAAAGTAACATGCAGGGCACCAATGATGCAACATCCCCTCATGTTATTGTTCTTTACATAAACTACGTCTAGAGCTGTAAGCTAAAACTTGATCTAATCCAACCTTCACATTGTTATGGGATCTCTTACTGTCTTATTTTCTGACTAAACACTGAATGATACAAGCAGATGACAAAAAGTTGACCAGAACTAACCAGCAGATAGGTCAACAGATAATTCTCAGTTCCCTCTGTAACATTAAAGGTTCGTTGAAGGGAAGTAAACCTTGGCTTGTGATTGTTTACATCCAGGACTTGAATCTTCACCTGCACAGTGGACCTGGTCAACAAAATGTCTAAAATTAGACCTACTTTCAGCATTCTGAGCATAAATGTATCATCCTTCATTCTTTTGCCTCCGACATTTTAAGAATACCTGGATGTTTCATCTTATTTAGTGAAGACCCTTGATGACACATTAAGTTAAGACACAAATCTTGCTCTAAACCATATATCCTAGACCATTCTTGAGAATCCAGGTCTTGCTGTTTCAACTATGTTTTCATTGAAGTTGGAAGGATTGCCAAACACTTGGTGAAGGGTGGTGGTTTCTTCCACCAATATCCTTTTTAAGTGAAATATTGTTGAGTGGTGTTAAATACCAATCACTCTCTTCAGTGAATTAAGAAATGCCTCTATTTGCACAGCCTGATTTTACCTGGACCTTAAAACTTACTATATAACTGTCAAGGTATAAAAGAGGAAACTAATCCGACAAAAATTTTTTTTACAAGAAAACAAAGGGAAATGAAATAACATATTTTTTCTGCAACAAAATTATGTTTCTACAAATACCTTCTAAACATGTTTCTTTTATGATGCAAACAGTTGGTGAAATTATTTTAAAAAGTTAACTCACCTTCGAGGAGCTGTTGTTTGTGGTTGATCTGAAGCTGTCACATAAAGTGTAAAGGTGCCAACTGAGATGTTCCCGTGTACAGTCAGGTTACCAGTCACTCTGTCCACTTTGAACGGAAGACTGGATGCAGAATTCTCCAGATTATACACTATGTCTCCATAATCTTTAGAGTCAGCATCAGTTGCAAAAACCTGAAAGTATTCAAAACAATAATGTTCCCTTTATGTACACAGACATCAAATTTTAACTTTTAACACCATAATGAATGTTCATGGATAGAACTTCAGGTCTGTCAGCAACCTGTGGATGGTCGTGGGTTTCCCCCGGGCTCTGCCCGGTTTCCTCCCACCATAATGCTGGCCGCCGTCGTATAAGTGAAATATTCTTGAGTACGGCGTAAAACACCAATCCAATAAATAAATAAATAGAACTTCATTTTTTTTCAAGGTTTTGACTGCTTCTTTGAAGTGACACCATTTTTACAAAATTCGCTACATAATAAGTTAATGGTGAAGAAACAAAACATTTAAAGACATAAAAGATACATTTTGACTGAATTAAAGACAAATAAACATTGTACATATCTGACAATGTCCAAGAAAACAGTTCAATTTCTTTTTTTCAGAATTTTTTCAAGGAGTAAAATGGCTATAAAACATCAGATTCAGTGGCATCACATCCATACCTTTTGCTTCAAAGACAGGGTTCGTATAGGTATATGAAAATGAAATTCAAAGAGTTTTCAAGGAGCTTTTCACGAATTTTTTTGTCATTTTCAAGGCTAGTTTAAAACTACCATGGTGCCAATTATAGGCAATATTTTCAGTCTGAATAATAGATGATTTAATTTGCATGCATGTATATTGAATAGTACACCTGCTTTTGCAAGAAACATCTGCCCTTCACCTCTGTAATGCGACAAATTCCTTGATCAGGCCTATAGACACATAGTGAACATCAGCCTGGAATGCACATGTTTTTTTCTTGGTTGCACATAGCAGCATTTTCAGATTTCAGACACACGGTGCACTCGGAGTTCACAAACTTGCACTCTTCATGCATGTTATGCAACAAAGACATGCAAAATATTACTTATTTATTTATTTGATTGGAGTTTTATGCCGTAGTACAGAATATTTCACTTATACGATGGCTGCCAGCATTATGTTGGAATATTAAGTTTCTGTATTATTGTTAAATGTTTGTATTATTTTGCTTACAATAATATGTTCTGTAATTCCTTTGTATGGGTTATCTCCCCTGTAAATGAACCCCTAGATCTCATTACTTGCACTAATATACCACGTAACTTGCCCTACATAAGGCCTTGTCGAGCTGTACATCGGCAGTTCTTGCAGAGCTTGCTTGGAGAACTCGTCTCTCTACCCGAAAAAGGATACTGAGGCAAAGTCCTGAATAAGCCCTGGCTGGTATTGAACGAAGCTTACAGTCTGCAGAAGGCTATCGGAGCTTATCGCGCCAGCTTCTGTCCTGATTACCAGGGCCGGACCGAGTGCTCATGCCGGTGTGTGTGCATTACCTCTCTGTATATATCTTCAAAAAACTGTCGCAAACTTATCCAGTGTGTTCTGGTTCCTCTATCAATCTCGGAAGCCCCTGCTCGAAACAAGTCTGTCCCTGGGGATTATGCTTTATGGGCGATCCTTATAATATTGTGTTACCTGGTTCCGTAACACCTTCCCGACAAGCACTGTCAAGTACTACTCCTCATCTGTCAGGTAGTGCTGGAGTGAGTGCAGGAGATTTAGACCAAGGAATAGCTGGTTGGACAGATGGACAGCGCGGGTTGTATTTGGCCATTAGTCTGAGGGGACCCGCCCAGGCAATTCTAGGGTTTGTCAGTGAAGGAATAAAAGCCAGTTTGGTAAACGCTTTACGTCAGAGATTTGCGCCGCCAAACATGGAAGAGCTGTACAAATCTGACCTGCGTGGAAGGCGATGGAAACCGGAAGAATTCCTCCTTGAACTTGGTCAGGCCATACGTAGGCTGTTCACAATAGGTTACCCTAATGCCCCAGGGAAGGTTTTGGATACACTGGCCAAAGACCAGTTCATAAAAGCTCTGACTAACCCAGAGATGAAACTGAGGGTACAAAGGACCTAGCCCAAGAATTTTGACCAAACTCTTCAGTTAGCTGTCGAACTTGATGCATGTCAGAAGGCAGAAGAATGCAGAAGTGGAAAGACAACCCATGTCAGAGCTGTAGAGTCAAACCAGGAGAATGACAAGAAAAGACTGCAAGACAAAATTGCAGAAATCGTCAAGGATATCTTGGCTCAAACCAACGATGGGCCGCCCAAGTCACATAAAAAGACTGGCAGAAGAGAAAAAAGGCCGCGTTCATCCAAGTGTTATCAGTTGGAGAAGAGGGGCATTTCTGATGAGATTGTCCAAATAATAATTCAGCAGGGGGCAGAGCCCGTAATTTGACATCCCAGAAGTCAACATTATATTCGTTAAAGGAAGTTAAATTTGGCAGGGGGTCGTTAGCCAGCGTGGACAGAGGATTTGCCGTTCATGTTACAGTCAACTTTATACAATCTGACTTTGTTGTGGACAAAGATGCTCTGGTTACCATCCTGTCGAATGATCCGTTTGAAAAACTATTGCCAGCTGACAGACCCGATCTGGAGCAGATGTTGAAAACACTGGACACCACTGGAAACCAAAGGGTTTGGATGTTTCAAAATACATTTCTCTGGCAGAAAACTAGACACGAAGCTGTAGTGGCAGCAGTCAGTGGGCAAAGAATACTTGGTCTTGACTTCCTGTGGGAAAACAAGTGCATGTTGGATTTGGAAAATGGATCCATGAAGCTTGGACAGAAACGGGTTAACCTATTAGAGGAAGACAGCCATGCTTGCAACAGAATATCATTGAGAGAAAGCATCACCAAACCGGCAAGGCATGAGGCCGTTGTTAGTTGCCAACTGCAGCAATCGTCTGGTGATCTGATGTTCGCCCTAGTAGAACCAGCCGAGAAACTGTCCTCTTTAGGTGAAATTCTTGTTGCCAGGTATCTCCTCGTCCAGACTTAGCGGTGCCATTGCGGTTGGTGAATCTTAGTGCTGAACCGGTATAGCTCTATAAAGGAACCACCACAGCTTATCTGGAACCCATACGAGCTGTGGTACCACTTAACCAAAGGTTGTATGAGCAGGAGAACGTCGCATCTCAATCAGCCATAAAAGACATGATTCAATGATTTGAAGAGAATTTAAGGCCATTAGAAAAGGCACAGGCTGAAAAACTACTTCAAAAGTATGTGTGTTTGCATAAGTGGACGAAGCCCTGGGACGCATGGACATCGTTCAACACACAATAGACACCTGTAGTGCTCGACCGCTAAAGCAACAGCCAAGGTGAGTCTCTCTTCTAGTAAGAGCGGAGATAAGTAAACAAGTCAACAGAATTGGAACGCAGCATAATAAGGCAGTCAAACAGCCCTTGGGCTTCCCCCGTTATACTCGTCAGAAAACAGATGGTAGTCTTCACTTTTGTGTGGACTACCGCCGGTTGAACCAGGTGACGGTCAAGGACGCATATCCTCTCCCTAGAGTGGATGATTCCCTTGATGCCCTTGCAGGATTCGTTCTGTTTTCCACCATGGATCTTCGGAGTGGATGCTGGCAGGTAGAGATGAGTCCTGCCGATAGGCCGAAGACAGCTTTCACTACTCATCGAAGGCTTTATAAGTTCAACATAATGCCATTTGGCTTATGTAATGCTCCCAGCACGTTTGAACGTTTAATGGAGACTGTGCGAGCTGGCTCAAGATAGGAGACATGTCTCATCTACCTCGATGATATCCTGGTGTTTGGATGGAACTGTGGAGAACATTTGGCAAGGTTACTTCTCAAGCCCAAGAGGTGCTCTCCTTTTGCCCGAGATGTCACTTTCCTCAGATATGTTGTTAACCAAAAGGGCATTGGGTATTATTCTGATAAGTCACGGCTGTCCATGATTGGCCACGTCCAACATGCGTGACTGAGGTGCGCAGTTTTCTAGGTCTCACATCCTATTACAGGAAACTGTCAAGTCGTTTGGAAGCATTGCGGTACCCCTACATTGACTCACAGAGAAACACAGACCCTTTGTGTGGATGTCGGATTGTGAAGTGGCGTTTGAAAAGTTAAAGGCTGCTTTAACCACTGCCCCTGTGTTGGCCCACCCGAATTTTGCTGAAACATTCATTCTGGACACTGACACATGCAACAATGGCATAGGTGCTGTCCTATCGCAATGCATAGACGGTGTAGAACATGTGGTGGCGTACGGAAGTAGGACACTTACCAAGAGTGAACGACAATATTGTGTCACATGAAAAGAGCTGCTAGCTGTAGTGCATTTTGTCAAGTATTTCACACAGTACCTTTATGGCAAACGGTTTCAACTGATAACAGATCATAGTGCGCTGCACTGGGCAATGCAGATTAAGGAGCCCTAGGGACAGATGGCATGCTGGCTAAATATGGTTGCCACATATGATTTTCAGATCCAACATCGAGATGGTAGACTGCATAGCAATGCTGACGGGTTGTCCAGAGCCCCATGCAGACAGATTAAAACGGAAGAATGTGAATTATGAGGCCAGACTGAAGATGCAGTTAATGTCCAATCAATTACCTTGAGCGGCATGCCATCTGACATCCGAAGATCATCATCAGAACGATGATCTTTGCTTAGAACAGGTTATCCATTGGCTTGCCGATGGAAAAAGACCGAACTGGGATAGCGTTTCTTGTCTTGTCTGAAACCGGAGGTCAAGCCTAACTGGGCAAAATGGGACTGACTGTACCTGAAAGATGGTATTTTGTGTCGTAAGTGGTTTGAGGAAAACGGCCGCCACTGGTCATTCCGCTTTTCCTTCCAAATAAGGTCCTGGAAATTAGTCACAATTCTCCTGCAGGCGGACACTTGGGAGTTGCAAAAAAGTGAGAAAGATCCAGCATAAATTCTACTGGTTTGGCCTCCAGCGAGACGTCTGCAAATGGTGTGAATCTTGTGCCACTCGCGCCCAAAAGAAACCTTATGGAAAACGAGCACATGCACCAACGCAACTAACGAGCTTGGGGGCCCCTATGGATGCTTTGCCTAACATGTGGCAGAAACTGTGGCTAGAGTCCTGGCTAGAATCAGAAAGATTGGGATCTGCATCTACAACTCGTGTGCATAGCATACCGGGCTGCAGATCATGACACGACGAAATTTTCTCCAAATTATATCTTCCTAGGGCAGGAGGTTACATTACCTGCCTAATAGGAAACGGAGCTCTCCCATAAAGATTATACTGACAAGTTAGGGGAGAACCTACAGACTGTCCATGAGTCAGTTTGAAATCACCTGGGATGTGCCCTGCACAAACAGAAACATCGTTATGACACAAAGCCGAACTGACAAAGATTTCAAGTTGGGGGCCAAATTTGGCTGTTTACCCCACAGAGAGAGAAGGGATTGTCACCAAAGCTGCAGAAATGGTGGACTGGGTGGTATATCATCCTGAACAAATACAGTGATGTTACCTACTGGGTGTAGATGGGAAAGAAAGTGAAGGTAATCCACGCGGATTGATTGATTTTTTTTTTTTTTTTTTTTTTTTTGATTGGTGTTTTTACGCCGTACTCAAGAATATTTCACTTATACGACGGCGGCCAGCATTATGGTGGGTGGAAACCGGGCAGAGCCCGGTGGAAACCCACGACCATCCGCAGGTTGCTGGCAGACCTTCTCACGTACGGCCGGAGAGGAAGCCAGCATGAGCTGGACTTGAACTCACAGCGACCGCATTGGTGAGAGACTCCTGGGTCATTACGCTGCGCTAGCGCTTTAACCGACTGAGCCACGGAGGCCCCCGGGTTGATTGAAAGCTGACATTCGACCCACAGAAATATCTGAAACAAATAAGAGCCACCATGAGACCCACGGATATATATGAATACCTGCCTGTAGTACGGGAACCAACAGTTGAAGTTGACTGTAGAGAGCCTCTCAGCACAGACGCTGCAATTAGAACATCTGAAGACTCAGGCAACAGAATCCACAGACGCCCTGGGAGGATTTCTGTGTGTACCATGTGACTAGTGAGAGCATAAAAGCCAAGGCTCCTTCGATTTTAGCCAGACAGAGTGAACAGTCACGGAGACCGAATGCAGAGATGATCAGAGTGAAGTCTGTTGTGCAGCACCCTGTAGCTATGCCTGGGCTGCTGGCAGAGTTTCATACACACAGCCGCAGAGGAACTCACAGCAATCACATTGGTGAGAGGCTCCTGTCATATTGTGCCGCGCTGGAATGCTAACCACCTTGGTCACAGGAGCCCACATGACAAATAGTAACTCAGAATGAAAGAGGTACTGGAATGCAATTTAGAAACCTACCCTTCCTATAAAACTGCCTACAGGTAAAGTTTCGTTGATCGTGAATTCATAGTGAGATTTGTTGAACAATGGACTGTTGTCATTCATATCCAAAAGTGTGATCCGGACACTAGCTTCCTGTGACTCCCGCTTTTCCACAGTGTTCACCTCTCTGGCAAAGACCTGTATGTAAAAACAACATATTAAATGTATGCCTTAAACATCTTCACGTAGTTGTGACAATGTCTCAAAAAGAGTGTAGATGTATGTCAGATGTTTACATTCATCACACAGGGTAAAGTTACACAATATGGAAGGGACAAACCTTTGATCATAATACGCTGATAGCTGCATGTGTACTCATACATTTTTATGTCCTGAATGTTTTTATAATTCAGTTCTTTTTAACTCATCACAGACCACATAAACTTACTTTTAACCAAGCATATTTACCTTGAAATTGAATTCTTCAGTCTTTTCTGCATCTAACACATTTGAATCATTCACTGTTATTTCTCCTGTTGTGGGGTTGATTATGAAGGCATTATTAATCTGATCTGTCCGATTTATGTGGTAATGAAACTGTGCGTTAACACCCTGCAAACATAACAAATGGAAAACTATGAAGAAGAAAAGCATTCAAACATTCATAGCAATATGTACCACATTAGCAGACAGCGGTGTCAGACCCAAACACTTGTATGACCATCAAAACATGATGCTGTGTTTTAAGGAAGACAGACGTGTCACAGCGTTAGCAGACAGCTTTACCTGATCAGCAATCAGACCCTGACACGTGTAGCACCACCACAGCTGAGGCTGTGTTTTCAAGAAGAGGCGTGTCACAGCTATATGTAGTATTATTCCACGTCAGCAGACAGCTTTACCTGATCAGCATCAGACCCTGACACCTGTAGCACCACCACAGCTGAGTCTGTGTTTTCAGGAAGAGGCGTGTCACAGCTATATGTAGTATTATTCCACGTCAGCAGACAGCTTTACCTGATCAGCATCAGACCCTGACACCTGTAGCACCACCACAGCTGAGTCTGTGTTTTCAGGAAGAGGCTTGTCACAGCTATATGTAGTATTATTCCACGTCAGCAGACAGCTTTACCTGATCAGCATCAGACCCTGACACCTGTAGCACCACCACAGCTGAGGCTGTGTTTTCAAGAAGAGGCCTG
The DNA here is from genome assembly GCF_032854445.1 of Liolophura sinensis. Lineage (NCBI taxonomy): Eukaryota > Metazoa > Mollusca > Polyplacophora > Chitonida > Chitonidae > Liolophura > Liolophura sinensis. Next base: position 23,976,739 of record NC_088295.1, read on the forward strand.
TCACAGCTATATGTAGTATTATTCCACGTCAGCAGAAAGCTTTACCTGATCAGCATCAGACCCCGACACCTGTAGCACCACCACACCTGAGGCTGTGTTTTCAGAGAGACTTTTGGTGTAACTGAGAGGGGACATCACTGGTGGGTTGTCATTCACATCTTCAACTTTCACCTCAAGTAATTTGGAAGCCACCCGAAAACTTGGCTTATCATCTTGGTAGGCCTATACCAAGCACACAAACAAAATGGCAAAACTAAATCTTAATCACTGAGTATGAACGAAATCTTTACGTCTGTCTGAGTTTAGGTATTTTAAACCATGACCCATGAAAGACAAAGTGGCAAAGTTATTTTTAATGAAAGATACTGCTTGACTGTCTACAAAGAACTGCTACATGTATGTACAGAAAAAATAAAAACATACAAGTTAACATACATATGATTGTTCTACCTTGGTTTTTCTTCAGCCAGTTTTAACACAGATTACATGTAGCACTGTAATACTTTCTTTCCTGACTGTAGATCATCAAACTTACAATACCTTCCACTAAATAGTGCTAGAACCGAGCAAACTGTGACATAAAAATGCCATGTACAAATAAACTTGAATGCTTTATTTTATATGCAGGTTTTGAAATATCTTACCTGTGTTCACTTCAAATGGAATCACAGTACAAACTGAATTGGGTATCTTGTGTTACACAGAAAAATAATTACAGGGATACTTAACAATAGGGATACTTAACAATAAGGATACTTAATAAGGATACTTAACAATGGTGATACTTAACAACAGCACTTTCACATTTCCTACAGCCATATGGAAGATATACTCCGACTTCTGTAATTACATACACAATTCAGCTGACTAAAACTTTTATACTGACATACTTTACCAACCTGAACAAAAAGGTACAAAGTTTGATTCTGTTCTCTGTCCAGTGGACGGGAAGGTGTAATTATGCCTGTGCTTTCATTAATGGAAAACATTCCATAATCTGCCAAGGAACAAAGCAAAACATAAAGTAATTCACAAAATATTCTGGATACTTATGCAATCACAAGATTCTTGATGCAACTTTCTTCATCCACAAGGGCTATGGCCTACTGTAAATCTTCAACTTTTTCAACCATTGAAGAACTTTCTTTCAGTGGAATATATGCTTACAATTATTATGAAAATCACAATAAAATTGGTTTGTTCATGTCATTAACGACGTAAGCTTCATGAAACTGAGCAAATTATTTCTCTACACCCCATAGTTCTCTCAGAATATTTCAAAATATTGGTTTTTAGAGGTGGGTGAAAAGGTTGAAGATTTAGGGTATATTTCTTAATAAATGAAAATACATCTCTCCCTCAGCACAACAGTGTTTCAGGTCCAGTGCAGAAAACCTTCAATTTTTTAAAAATCTATCTATCTGGCTTACACTTAAAGTTCAGCATCACAAAATGTCTGTTCCTATATTATACATGTCACAGGTTACCAAATTTCATACAACTCACTAATAACGCAATAACATTATAATGAATGAGTAAGTTAACCAGAATGTGTTCATTGTTGGTACACGCTAACAGACAGTCGTCTCCCAGCCCAAAACGGGAAATGTTGGTCCAATTTTGGTCACGTTTTCTCACAGGAAAACAGTGAAGGACCTGAAAATAAGCAGCACTGAATGCTTATTCAAAAAGTTCAGATAATTAAAGGCTGCAATGAATTTAATTCACATAACAGAAAGGAAAGAACTATGTAGTGTCCTCAGACTTTGTGCTGTGATTCATGTGACTCTATGATGCTAGCTGCTACCTGTAATGACTCAGAATGCTTTACCTTTTCATCTTCAATGGTTTATTATTTTGTTCATTTAAAGTTAATATAAAAAAAATGATTCTTCTTTAATCCTTTGGGATTTTTTCTAACAGATGCATGGTTACTTACACATATCAAAACTCGTATCACAGTCTTCCTTTTGGGGACCATTTCATTTATTTGACTGGTGTTTTACGCCATACTTAAGACTATTTTTACTGACAAGACAGTGGCCAGCATTATGGTGAGGTGGAAACTGATGACTGCAGTGGAAAAGGAACTATAGCATTTGTGGGAGAGAGTTATTGGGCTGCTATGATAGTGTTGACTCCTAAAAAAAACATAGCATCTAAATTAACCCTTTCAATGCAGCTTTATCTACTTGTGCTCTGTTGTATGCTCTGATGTACGCCCAACAGACACAAAAATTAAGGCCTCAGAGTGTCCTGTCCAAGTACTTTTATTAGCTTTTTCAGTACATCTTTACGTGAAGAAATAACTTTCTTTCTAAATTAAATTCTCAATCTACTAATACAATACTATGACAACATGCATCTTTGCTCTCAATCTGATATACCACTGTATATATCCCTGTCACATAATACCTCTTCGTAAAGTGAGCTAAAAATTTTCCCAAGAAATTCATATTGGCAGAAAATATAAAGTTTACCAAGAACAGCCCAAAATCATCGCCTTTCAGTAAATATCAGACTTGTAAATCTGCTGTTCACAGTGTTAAAATGATTCAATATAAAGTTCGAAAAAGTTCTAGTGCGACTGGTTTTACTCTTCAACCCCTTCCTACTAGGGTCTGTCTGTTTCCATTTCTTGTCATCCGATTTCTTTCAACCAATAGAGTGGAAATTCATGAAATTTTGCAGAAGTGGTCATTGCAGTGCTCATAGTTTGTCATCACTGACCATTTTACATCTGTCCATAGATAAATTTACATACTTCAACATAGTTTATATGATGATGACCTCTTCTGTCATCGTGATATTACGAACCTACTGAAAAGAAAATTCGTGAAGGTTTGCAGAGATGGTCATTGTAGGCCATTTCAAATCTATCTATAAATTGATGTGCATATTAATAAGCATACTTTGAATTACTTCTTGTGTACCTATAATTTACGATTGTCATGCCGAAAATAACAAAGTGAGTGGTTGCTGTTACCTAACCAACCCTTTAAGAACATACTGAGCCAAATTATTTTTTCGTCCTTTCCTCCTGGATTTTCTCTTTTTGATGATCCACCTGATCTAGGTATAAAATCAACAGAATAATAACATACCTGTGATTAAGTTGTACTTAATCATGTAATAACATACCTGTGATTAAGTTGTACTTAATCATGGGCTTAGGTAATACTCCGGTATCCGGATCATAAGCAGAAACCTGAAAAAAAGTCTGAGTCGTGTTCTGAAAAAAAAAAAAAAAAACATGACAAAAGTAAAGATACACATGTTTTAACACTTATTCGTTATACATTTACATGAGAATGAGGTATAACCACAACAACACATACAGTGCTCACAATGAATCATCATGATCATACAAAATTGTATTAAACTGTACATCATCAGTATCTTAGAAGTGGAATGCTATACCACAGCAGAAATGGCAAAAAGATCAGCTTGGTTACAAGCTGTTCTTGAGTGAATCTATCACACAACATATTCACAAGCTTAAGGTTATAGGCTAATTTAATTGGTATTTATTCCCTCTGATATGGGGTATTCAAAGATAACCGTGCACACGAATGTCAGTGTCACACAAAATATAGAGAGAAAAGTGAGTTCCTGTAAGCATATATCATGTAGAATTACCTCTTCAACATTCCATATGTATCTGCCCGTGTTATTGAACACTGGGTTCTGATCGTCCACATCTTCTACATTGATTGTCAGAGTTGCAGTGCTGCTCTTCTGATTATCCTACAGATTGAAATTAAGAATGTGGATGAGCCATATGGAACTAGAATACACTGAACTGTGAAAATTCACAGTTTGCTTTTTAGGAATGACACAATACAGTTATGGCTTGTAGCAAACTGGAACACTGGGATCTATTGGCTTCAGACAGTTAATGTTAGAGTGCAGTTTGAGTTGTACATCGATCATTGTTGAGCCAACAAGTCATGGTGTTCCATAATGAAACAAATGTTGTTTTATTAAACCAAATCACACATCATGATCTTATAGATGTAATAACAAGCTGTATTGCTTCTTCAAATATCAAACAATAACATGTTAACGTTTGCAGTGATTTACAGTTTAGGGCCTCACCATTAAAGGATACATGAAATGTCTGGTTAATTTGTTTCTTAATATGCACTTCAAAACAGCACCTCAGCTTTGTTTTTGGAGCTCAAAAATAGCTTTGCACAACAGTATTCCAGAGGTCAGTCAGGAAATTAAGTAACCCTATACTCGTGGCATCAATGGTTAAGGGCCGTTACAAACAACCCTGTGCAAGGCTTGAAATCTTGCATGCACACATGCACATATCCATGTACAAAATAGTGCACTTTACTTTCACAGCTGACATGCACAGCGTTTACGTAAATATTTTAAGGTGGAATGCAGCAAATAATCACTGACCAACAGTATTTCTTCAAGCTACAGATACCATCATAGAAAAATCTTTGCATTAGAAATCTCCCACGCGGTAAGCAATTGTCAAATATATATACATATTAGTGTCAATCATGGAGTAAACGTACCTCCACTGCAAAGGAGCGACTGTTTTATCCGCGGCCTCCTCGAATCGTAAAGCAAATGCTGTTGACATTTACAATGAAACAACAACAAAACTTTTTGCCAAAAGGGCCATTGGATTGTTAACTGAGAAAGAAGATGTTAATCCCACCGACAGCAGTACTACTGGTCACACTAGAAGGTGGGATGGATACGTCTAATGTACCGTGAGTAACAACAACACAATGTTGATAGTGATAGCCAGACCACGGCACAAACAGATGCTCGCTCCGTCAAGATCAAGTGCTCGTTAGACCATTGATATTGTACTACTTGTTCACACAGGACTTAAACGTCTTCATAAAAATTCATCTGAGTCTGAGCGTGTTTTTTTTTTTTTTTTTTTTTTTTTTTTTGATGAAAAAAATGAAAAAGGTTTGGAGAGCTCCTCTATCTACAGATAACCTTTCACCAATTTTGTTAATTAGCATGAATTCCAAAGCTTCAGTGACTGATTACTATATGGGGACAGCTAGAGCAGTAAAAACTGAGAAAACAAAGATCTAGGCCTAGTATTACACCATATGGCCCAGAGAACCTGTATGTTTAACGGAAACCTATACATGCTAAATAAGGTACTTCTAGTTCAGTTTCAGAGTCCTACTCATTCTATTACATCTACATATATAATTTGTGCGTGCAAGTTTCAGTCAGTGCATGTACTTAAAATAAATGAATACACAGTGTGTATGTAGTTTTTGATGAGTATTTCGAGCCTTGCTGTGGAGGTAAGAGTACAACCTGGAACATGTAGTGCAAAGCTGCTCCTGCTTTCCCAAATTCATTGTGAACGTCAGTTCCGAAAATTCCTGATCACTGATGGAAAATATGCATAAAAAAGAGGGGTAATTAAGCGACATAAATTATGCCTCAAAAATTTTAATTTCTTAACAACTTTTTTCGCATAACTTTCTTCATATTGCAGTTCCTTTACAAGTTTTCTTTAATGAATAAATATTTAAAAGAAGTCAACTCAGTTCAAGTGTAAAATTAAATACTCACAGAAGCAGTCACAACTAAAAGGTATTGTCTCTGTCCAGAATCATAGTCCAAAGGGCTTTTTAATATTACTGACCCAATAGAACTCAATCCGCTGATTTCAAATGTGTTATTATAGAGAGGATCCTGTAAAAAAAAGGGACAAAGTTGAAATAATAATTATATTAGCAACAGCTACGATATCTGTGTTATACTAAAGATGAGAGCACTGAGGCTAGAGGCTTCATCCCACTAACTTGAAGTAGAAACTTATATTTGAATGATGGAGATGAGTGAGATTCAACCCAACAATCATTCCGGTCAGTGGCTTATAATGGGGTTGGCATTGACCACACCCCTTCACTCAATGTGGCTAGCAAAGACATTTTACCACATGATATTAAGAAACCCATAGTGTTTCTATGTGTCTTTCTGCAGAGAGTTGCTTTGACAATAATTTATTACCACCACAAGAAATAATCTGGATGTATTTGTTATGTAATCGGTTCAGTCAAACATCTTACATGCAGGCATAATTAAATATTGCACATTCATATAGTAACACCCACCTGAGCTGTGATGGAATATGTTATTGCATTTTCAGTGATATCAGCATCTGTAGCTTTATTCTCCAACCTGTACACCTCAGATCCTACTGATAATGACTGTCAAAAAATATATATAAGGGTTCTTAAATACATGTGACACTGATTGAATAGGCGTTATGGTTAGGCTGAACAGTAATGAAAAATAATAATTTCACAGGCACTGTGTTTTAATTAGTGTACTGGGAGAATGTTGGCGGAATAGACAGGAGTTACAGGAGAACCATTAACTGACATACACATACTATATCATTTGATCAAGCAGTTCTACAATGTTTCCAAAAATCAGCAGGAATAGACGCTGACATCAGTTGTGTGTACACTGATAATATTATGTTGAGATTAGTAATTATCGCTGTATCAACCATGAGCACAAATGGCCTGCAAACCTGCTTTTGATAATCACACAGCATATCGCACAACAGGGCTGTATGAAGCAAATGAAAAGTGGGGGGGTGGGGGGGGATGGGAGGGGTCAGTACCCCAACCAATGAGGCGAAGGTCCATGGGCCATGGAAGCTCTTGGACCCTATATAGCCATACACGCGTTTAATCACGTTCTAAGAGAAAATAACCATCCTCAAGTTTGTGATGAAGAAAGACTACTAGTATATCCCACATTTTGGCACAAATTTAGTTTTCGGATCGCTTCCATACTGTACATGTATGTACTTACTTTCCGTTGAAATACCCATACACTATGTGAGCTGTGAAATATTTACTCTAATTGAGTATGCAAATAAACTGAACAATGCTTTGTATACATTGACCATAGTAATCAGGCCTGTAGGCAACATTAGGTAGAGAGGTGGTGGAGTCATACACAGGCCGCCCAGGCCCCAGAAGTTAGAAGATTGCAGATGTCCAAAGAAATGGTCTAAATGTCATTTCAATCAATTGAAGTGAATACAAACAAACATACGAAGCCTTTAACTTGAAAATATTGAAAATTTGTGAACTAAGATGGAGTTCATCTGAACGGGGAGCTAGAAGCGCCCACAAAATGTAGGCACAAAAAGGAATTCCTATCCAACATTATGATAAAAACCTAGGTAAACTTGATATTTATAGTCTTACATTTTTTGTGACTGAAAACATACAGGCATGGCTTAATAAAACATTAGCATCATTTGCAAGTATTATCACCTTGCCAAAAATATTCCATATAACAGTGCAAATACTGTACTGAATTTTGCTGGGTGCTGGAGGATAAGAGGCCTTCCGGAGGAATTAATAGAAGCGAGTTTGAATGCTGACTCACATTGCCAAAGATGGCAAATTACAAAATTTCAGATACCATGACAACATGAACGCTTTTCCCTATGGTTAAACTATCTGACCAGTAAAATTGCAGTGCATTAATCTGTTTGACTTAGTTAAAAGAAATGTTTTAACATCCGATTCAAACAGCGAAAAAAGCAAAGAACATTCACTGTGGTGTATTTTCTTATGTGGTTGGATCAAAAAGTGAGAAGGCCCAGAACATATGCTGACCCCTCCACTTTTGAAAGTGCGCAGAGAAAAATTCTTGACTACATGCAGTGTTAAACAACAGTAAAAAAATAAACAAATATAATTACAAAAAAATTTATGGTCAAGTAAATTACCCCATTCACATAAATTGTACCAACAGAAACTATTTATGACATGAACTTGAATATAGTATACATCAATAATTATTATAAAGTAAGAAGTAAAAGTAACAAGTAAAAATTAATGACAAAGTAAAGTATATTTTATCTATGTGGACACACATTTACACAGGACCATTGGCATAAAACAACAATATCAGAATTGATACATGCACAGTACCTCGTTTAAACTGGTTTTCAGTCTCTCATTAAAAACTGGGTAGTTGTCATTCTCATCCACGACAACCAATTTTAGTTGGTAATGCTGCAATGTACATAAAATCAAAGTCATAAAAACTGTTAATCACCTGAAGAAGCATAGATGAAATTGTTCAAAATTCTCACCTGCGGTCGTTGTGAGTTCAAGAGGAGTGCTGGCTTCCTCTTCAGCCGAACGTGGTAAGGTCTGGCAGCAACCTGCGGATGGTCGTGGGTTTCCCCCTGGGCTCTGCCCGGTTTCCACCCACAATAAAGCTGGCCGCCGTTGTATAAGTGAAATAAGCGTAAAACACCAATCAAATAAATAAATAAATAAATAAAATTCTGACCAGCTGACCATATTGGATGCTTATGTACATGCGTGTAACAGTGTAGAATGTACTGTCTACCAACAAGGTTGCTGATTCAAATCCCACTGACACAATAACACAAGTGTGTGCTGAAGGTGCAAATTAAAGAAAAGCCCTCTTTTGAGGGTTCCTGTGGCAGACTCACAGCCTTTATCATGAGGTCATGACAAGTCCATGGAGTAGGTGAATGTATTAAACACAGTAAAATCTACTGGCTATCTACTTTCAGTAGATATATATATATACTACTGAACTGCCATATTTATTTGCAATTTCATCTACAGGGTGAATATTAAATAAACATATATTATTACAGGATACATGAAAAGAAGCTATAAAACAAAGATTATGTTTCTATGCCAAATGAAGAAAATTATGCCCTGGAAGTTTTGTTAAAGAAATTTCATTTTGGTGGGATTTTTATCTTTGTTAATTACCCCACTATATCATGTATATTTTCTGTTAATGGTCAAATTTTTTCAGCAGTGATCTTGCTCAGAACTCGGTGAACCGTGTCGTGACAGTGTGGGTAAGGTGACATGTACACAGATACTGCATGACTTCTTCTGGCCAGCTTAGTGCCCCCTCCACACCCCTACACCCGCTCCCATTCGGTCTGCCCCTACAGAGTTAATTTTAAACAAAGATCATTGCTGCAAGCTATGTAATATCTGGAGTAACTGCTGGGGCCTTAAGAAAACTGTACTTTGAAGCCAATTTTACCTCCCAAAGTGAAAGTTGAAAAACTTGCTTGTACTGTTATATGTTATTACACCTGATAACCTGGACATAAGAAATAAAACCAAAGTGTTTCATGTATCCTTAAAAGTTTTCCAAGTAGGATTTTTTTCATTAGCTTTCATATGTTAAGGTACATTTAAGGTAAAAATATACTTTCTGACTATTAAGACAAAAAATATTTTACAATTTTCAGTAGTCCTGGAATTATGTATAAGGGGTAAAAAATTGTAAAATGACGTACAGAAGCATTTTAAAGTGTTACATGTTTAACTTGTGAATACCGAATACACAAGTATAGGTCAATGGAAAGATTTCATAAAAAGAATACAACTGAAACTAAGAGTAATGGTAACTAAAATACACTGGCACAAATACCTACCAAAGGCCTACCTATAGATGTGCAAGTCAGTTGATATTGTATATTAGGCCTAGACTGAAAAGAAGACAAAACATGAGCAAATCAATGAATTGGTGTAAGGCATCTTTTTTCCACATGAAAACTAGCTACTTCCTTGCCACTCCAATCAGTAGTTTTTCCACAACAGTCAGATGTAGTGTTTTTGTCCATAAACTTGTTGCGCCTGATTCACAGACACAAGACTATCCCGCTGCGTATGTCACATAATGATTATCAACATGGCTCCATGGACAGTGAGAATGGGAGAATCAAACTTTGCTGTCTAGGGCTGGGATTGAACCTGCACCTCCACATATAACATATATGTAACATATTTATAGTAATATGCATAGTTACTTCTATATACATCTGAAAGCTGCCACTCAAGTTCAGCTTGCCATTAGCCATCATCACGGAGAGGAACAGATGGAACATTTTAACCTAATGTATGTAAAAACAAATCACTCTGCTTTTTCAACTTTTTCATCCACCTCTACAACCAATATTTTGAAAAATTCTGAGAAAACTATGAGGTGTGGAAAATAATTTGCATAGTTTTATGATGCTTCCATCTTTAATGACACAAAAAATCATTGTAGTATCATTTTAATAATAACTGCATGCGTAACTTCAACTGAAAAAAAGTGCTTTAGTGGTTGAAAAGGTTGATTTATTTACTCTTTTGATTGGTGTTTTACGCTGTACTCTTAACTTCTATGATGGTGATCAGTATTATGGTGGGAGGAAACTGGGCAGAGCCCTAGGGAATGAAAAGGTTAAAGGCTTACAGTAATAAACAGAGGTTTCAATATATCTCCAAGTTTCTGATCCCTTCTACCATTCACTTCTGATACATATGATAAGTCAAAGATCTCACTGTGGTATGCACATGTACAGTTGACAAACAACTGAACAAGCCAGTGTGACACTGCATGTAAAGCATGCATTCAACATCTATCATAAGCACCAAGCTAGGGCAAGATTATCAAAGTTGAAGTTTTAAGCATTTACCCATAAAATGAACCAGTCTATGAGTTTCAGTTTAATTGCCATTTACATGATGATCTCTCCTCAAAATTTCAATCCCATTACAATTTGTCAACTAGCCTATGGTCAATTTGACCATGCATTATAAAGAAACATGAGAGTAGTCATCTAATCCATTGCTGACATCAAGGAAATTATACTAATTACAGCATAAAATGTCACAAACTCCTCTTACCGCATTTTCTGCATCAAGATTTGTGTTTACAACAATCTTCAAGTTGTTATCCTGTTCGACCAAGCTCAGGACATCCGGCCCTGCATTTTCAAGAGTCAGATCAAGGCTATGCGCCACAGTGGTTGTTACATTAACACTTTTCAATACCTGGCCTGTAAGTAAGGAAAAGGCACATACACCATGTACATTTTATTTTGGCTTGATATATACCAAAACCACAAAGTGGCTACAGCCACATACAACTGGCTAGGTTGTGTCATGATCATGTACACACTACATGTATCCTGGCCTTGCATTTGGAAGAAGATTTTGATATTAATTGTTTTTGCATATGTTTTCTTTTTTCACTGTGACTTGAAAAAATCCTAATTGGTGGAAAATGGAAATAACTGTTTATGCATTTGTTTTCTGTTTTTTTTTCACTGAAACTTGATAACGATCCCACTGGTGGAAAATTGCACATAATAAGGAAAAGTAGAAAATGAGCATAGACACTAAAGTTGAAATTCTTACCTCAGTCAATACAGTATTAGATATGATCACGTCATCTTATGTATGTATCATTAGAGTTAGCTGACATGAAAACCAGAAATTTAATCAAAATAAGTTTATATTGAATAGTTTCTAGTTGAACCTCAACAGAACATAAATAGCACATTTAAAGTTTCTTCTTGATGTACATTATGCTGACTGGGTTAAAAAAAGTATACTGGAATACAAACATTGTAATTCATAAATATTGTTTTACAGGAGAAAAAGACCTTTAGTGAACAGTAAATTCAGCATAGATGGATGCATGAACACTGAGGCATCCTCAAAATATCTTTGAATAAGCTACATGTTTGTATGTTGGGGAGCAGGATATTAAATGAATCCATATTTATGGTTCTGTATGTGTATTCCCCAAATATCAGAAAGGCAATCTCATCCATTCTGTTCCTTGCATAATCTCTAATTGTTATGATCATTGCCAAAGACAGAGAAGGTAGAATGATGGATGTGCAATAAAAGAATGGCCATCACTCACTTTTAATATCATGCTGCAGAGCTATTCAAACCATATTAAAATATAGGGTTTTGGTTGACTTCAAGCATTTTAGTTTGATTGTCCTTCGTTCACCAAAAAACTCTATAGAGACTACTAGTTGCTAGGCACTAAAATATTTGTTTTACTTTCTTTAATTCTCTAATTAAAGAAGGCCCCCTCTACAAAGCTGTCCAGGTTCTTTCTCCTGTCTTTAAAGACCTTAAATGTGAAATGCAAAGGTTTCTGATGTGAAACTGAAATCAGAGTAAATGCATAGGGATACCTTTGTTGTTTTGTATATATGTATGAAATTTGCATCTATGCCCCTTTTGCAGCAGTTATTCCAGACTGTAAGAACTATATATTATATACTATATAACCGCTGAGAAATGAGCATGAAATGGGGGGGGGGGGGGCATTTGAGATCAAGCCGTCTACAAAGCAGTAGCTTGTCCTTGTCAAAATGCATGTACAAATTAAGTCTAAACTTTGTATTATTCACAGCTTAACACAGTTGTGTGTTATTAGTACATGTACCTGTTGTATTTCCTTCAGGTACCTGGATAACCCAATTTTCCAACCTTACACACACATCTGAAAGACAGGAAGAGAGACAAAGTAAATTTATTTTATATGTTTAAATTCAATTTGTGAAACTCAAAATGTAATGGCTTACTTCAATCCTTCCAGTGCTATGAGAAACCAGATATGTATATATAACTTAATCATTAGGTCTGAAGAAAAGGAAGAAACTGCAATTACTTACTGTATAAACCTGTATAATAAATCTAATTATTCCAGTTGAATGTCAAACAGTATGATGATCTATTACTTTCACTCTGATGAAACTTGCTATTTCCAGTCAGCTGCCATGGTGGATACCAGAAATAAGATTGAATCCACCCCAGTTTTTATAAGAAAGTAACTCAGATTAAATTTGGAATTCATGTGTTCCCCTATTGCAAAACCCCGAGAAAACTCTACAAATTCTGATTCCCCTCATGGATGTACATATAGACAATGTTGTCAGAAGTGCCCTTCTAAATCACCTCATTTGAGATTTTTGCCAGTTCCTTCTCTGGTTTTCTGTATCTTTTCTTGATTAACATCAAAATTTCAGGCACTCCAAAGTAAATTTTGTTCGCTAGTCCAGTTAAGTCTGGACAGGCCTTCTGATTGTCAGCGGGATGATGCCTGTATGTGATAATAATAATCCTATTTTTGTGGGAGGCCTGCTTGTCTAAAATGGTATAAATCATTGTACTGTTGTCAATTAAGCGTCCAGGATTCAGGCTAAAATGGCTGGTTTGAAACCCGGAGTGGTCTCACCCACTTTTCCACACTAGAATCAGTGGTAATATAATCCAGAAAGTGTAATCTAACATAGCAATACTACTGTCCTATATCATTAGATTTCAGATTTATGTTCTGGTCAAGCACAGAAAGGCATTTGGCATTTTGAGGTTTGCTTGAAAGGTAGAATGATATCACCCTGTAAAAATGTAATTTATTAATTGATTTATTTACAAATGAATGACTGTATTTGGGAGATATAATGTAAATATATAATAATGAAATATTATATAAATAAATAACTGATATAATGGCTGTTAATGACTGTTACAGGTTCATACATCAACATACACACAGACAACATGAATTATTGACAAAGAACAATGTACATAACTTTACATGATAAATAAAATCACAGCTCCTAACCCTAGACATACAGAATTCATTTTAATTCTTTAAAATTCTTATTTCTCCATATATATCAACTCACCTTGACCAGAACATGAGGAAATTTGTTGAGAGATGATTATCAGCAGACTGATCAGTGCAGTCCTCATGAATCCTGGGTTGTTGTGACCGGCAGACATAATCATAGAAGTGCCACATCTACAGCCTGTCACCTTATACACTCTCCAGTTTTCCTGTGTGTATTTGTCACTTGTGAGAAGGTAGGTGGTGCCTCATGACCAAAGTCTACACACGGTCACAGTATCTCCAACAGCTACTGGTCAGGTCAAGCCAACAGGTAAGAAAAATGACACAATCAGACTGTATGAACGAAAATCGGGTGATATCCCTGCACTAAGGCTCTATCCCTTCTTCAGTGTATGCTGAACATTCCTTTGTATTATCTCTTGTTAACCGATCAGTGCTGGAAAGGGCCAGCTTGGAATAGGCTCTGTGACGTAGGTACATCATACTAGGTTACAAAAGTCTTAATCACACCACTATATAAATCTGCGAATAAAAATGAAAATCCTCACCCCCTAGACAAAGTACACATATGTTTCTGCTATCAGATATGAAACAGAACAAAGTCTGCTGATAAAGATATCATATTTCAGACTTATCAGAAAAAGACCACCACAAAAATGTAGTGAAGATATATAATCTATAATAAACACTGCAGGTGAATGTTGCTACATAGAAAGATTTCACACATTATCTCTGGTCATTTGAAGAAATAAATACAATAAAACAAAGCCCCAGTTTCTCATGCTGAATCTTCCTTATTATGTATGATGCAGGTCAGTACTGCCAGTACAGCTCACTTCGTTTACTTGTTGGTGATTACAGTCTACCCAAGAATAAATGACATATGTGACTACTGGAAATTGGGCCAGTGCCAGCGCCAATAGGCAAGGAACACAAGTAGATCATGGTAGAATTTGATAGGTGAGGGTGCAGTGGTACTATGAATTATATGAATCAAATTGTCAAAATACATCTCAGAAAGCTAGCAAGAAGTTTAAAACAGTTCAGTAACCGCTGGTGCATTTCTTCTCCCAAGTCCCATTTAGCGACTGAACTGTGACCTGAATGTTTAAGGTTGTTACGTTTTTATCATTGTCATCTTTGTCCTAAATTCCAACTTGATGAAATGAAAGAATTATGATTATATATGATTATCTCAATGACCCGAGCTACAAGAAACAAGTGAGCTCTCCATTTTCCTACCACAAGTACATGGTCTTCGCCTGTGGGACAGTTGGCAAAAATCAATAACCTGAAACTGCTAATCCCATTATAACTGATGACCATTGACAGAAAATGTCAATTAAGACATCCAAGCTATGGGTGTATCCACTGACCACACCTGATCAATTCCCATATTAAAGTGTCAACCTGTCAAATCTGTCTCATTATGGGTGGACCAATCTAGTCCATTGACGTGATAAAGCTATCATGCCTTGTGTTTTTGTATATGCGCATGATAAAATTATACATAAGTTTTCTAGGGCTGGGGCAGGTCTCATGAAGCTTACTTAGTGTTAAGTTGTCCTTAGTTAAGTGCACTTTATATCTCTACATCATACGTTACCATGGTAGTTAAGGGCTTACTTATAGCTTAGTGAGCTTCATGAAACTGACCCCAGGCTAGTACAGCTCATAAATGGTATCCTCATGTAGATGACGGTAACCCTGATACTGACCATACAGTCAAGTGCCTGTGCCCATATCTGTCAAGCAACTTAAGACTTAAGTCATAAGTTGCAAGTTCTTGAAAAGCTAATCCAGAAGAGGAAAAACCCAAATTGTGCTAAGTGCATTGTGCTGCAGTAAAAATCCGTGTACAAATGTTAATCTTTCTAGAGCAGAGCACTTTATTTGCAGCTGTGTTTGAATTTTTGATTTAAGATGTTTGATAAATACGGGCACTGGTAATTATCACTCAACATCCTTTACATTTAACTTCTTTGACTCTTATATATGCCATGCTTAAGTCAAATTTATTTCGAAAAATGCACATATATTAATCCATTAATCAGAATAATATGCAGGAAATTAGACCTTTAAGTTTATTACAAACAGTAATACAGGACTTGGACTAGTGTGGCCATTAAGTTTGTTACAGCCTGACAATTCTGTGTCACAATTCCAATAACTGTTATCTGATGCAGTTCCAAAAATCACATATTTAAG
Source organism: Liolophura sinensis (assembly GCF_032854445.1). NCBI lineage: Eukaryota > Metazoa > Mollusca > Polyplacophora > Chitonida > Chitonidae > Liolophura > Liolophura sinensis. The sequence goes on from NC_088295.1 coordinate 23,992,414, forward strand.
ATATCTGAAATGACCTTTGAATAATGACTATTATGGTAAATATGTTCATATAATTATCTGAATTGTGATTTCATTACATCATTCTCTCAACAGTACATAACTTGTACCACTGCATGGTAGTTTTCATATATGACTGGAAGAAAGGGCAAGTCTAATGAAATGAGAAGGCAAAACCCCCCACATTTTATAAAGTGAAAACCCTCCTGAAATGCTGCCAAATCAGCTGCAGCTCAGACAAAAATTTATTTGAGATACCCGTAAATGGCCGAAAATTTTGCCCAACAAACTTGACTGTTAGAAGCAAATTAATGTTGTGAAAATTGTACTTTTGGTGTTTAGATTTGCATTTTTCCAGCTGGTTATCAGTTTACCCTCCAAAAAAAAAGCCCCAAAACACATTTCTAAGACAAATAGATCTCTCAGAATAAGACAAAATGTACAACTTTATTGTTCTTGTATGTACCCTTTATGAATGGACATATACCCCACTGCCGTTCAACTTGAAACCTTCCCATCTGTTGTAAACATACCTCAGACATTCATGTACTTTACCCTTAATACTATAGGAATGTAAGAAAGGTGAATGTATATGTGCATAAAATTGTTGATTGATCACACAGACTGGTGTGAATGTTTCATTAGGTACTCTGTTATTAAACTGCATGTTATTAACAGAAACTGAAATTAGTATTTTTAAGACACTTTGATTAAGACCGTGAAAGAGCTTGTACATTAATACTTCACAGAATTTAGAATACCACCTTATGTTGAACATTCTGAGGACTCTTAATTGAATGCTGTAGAGCAAAATTAGGACTGGGTAATGGTTTACCAGATAAATAGAGTACTGTATACCAACAAACCAATTTAATACACTGTACACTCAAAGACATCCAACACCAAGGTATCCTAGTGCAAATCAATTATGTTGCTGGATCTGTATGTACATGTGCTACTGGCACGGGAGGTACACGTGCATGAGGTAACAATGTTTATCTCTAACTATGGGTTTGCAGCAATTTTGGATTAATTGTAAATAGCAGAACTCCTTGCTTCAGTTAGTCTCTGCATGTATTACCACGTGCATGCACTGATATTTATTTATTTATTTGATTGGCGGTTTATGCTGTATTCAAGCATTTTTCACTTGTACGATGGCGACCAGGATTATGTTGGGAGGAAACGGGGAAGCCCACGACCGTCCACAGGTTGCTACAGGCAGGCACTGATAAATTTTAACCTTCTAACTGGAGAATGTTGAACAATCAGTCTCTTTCATTATCAACTATTATTTCATTAATATTTCCTTTTAGTCCGTTAAAAGCCAAAAGCCCAGTTTTTATAACGACATATTATTCTAAAACATCGATCACTGGCAGTATCTGCATGTTCAGTGTGGTTTCATGGACTTTGTATATGGCCTACACATTTAAAAGCCCTTGTAGCCAGTGCATCAAGGATTTCCTCGCTGTGTTGAAGTACACATTTGATTCATAAGTATACACATGGTCAAGGCGACTGACCGGCTTGTTGTCCAGTACATGTATGTATAGTTAATGACACACATGTGGCTTTGGGAATAGCACCCCATTTAAGACATGCTAATCAACATGTTCAAGTTGGTTTTCCGAAGTTCCAAATAATTACATATATGAATTATAGGCCTACATGTAGGTCTATGATGTATGCATGAACAAAGAAGGTTCTTTTTGCCTTTTAGGTGTGCCTGCTTAAAAATGAATGTCTTTAATAACATCATTTACTGGTATGACCTGTTGTGTGGAGTGCCATAACATTGCTCTCAGATTTTATGATGCGATGATGATCACTTGAGACCTTGATTCCTTTGCCAAAACCAAGAGGAGTATAGAGTAACAAGAAAAGGCAGATGCCCAGAAGACAAATGACTGACACCCTGATCCCTAATAATGGGTGTTCTATCCATACTTACTATCATTAAAGGTGTCTTATATTAGACGTATAGATATATATATATAATCTAGGTTCATTTAACATCTTGAATGACAACGGAAGCTATCATTGTCTATACTTTTACATGTACATACGTGTATATTACAATTCCAGTTGATTACAAAATTCTTGTTCTGCCTGGAACTCGTAATATACAATGTATGTCCAGCTGTCACTCACCATAAATTTACCTATTAAATAGAAGCTGTGAAATAAGGTGTGAACACTGTATCAAATGTAATATACACTAATTACAGCACACTGATATTTTTAAAATAACAAGCGTAGTCTATAAAATATGTGCACCCACCCTTAATGTGCAAATAAAAATATGTGGAAATATTTACCTGTAGGTTATCTTGGATAGTCCTATTGTAACAAGACAAACACAGGGTAAAATTTGCCACTCATAGTTTACTGCCCCTGGTCTCAGTTGGTTACAGATAGCATGTTAAGACTAGGCAATTTGAGAATTAGGCCTACAAGTCAAAATTTCCCTTCCGAACAAGCTCCACGCCATGTAAAGAAACATCCTTAAAGAATGACAGCACACACACGGCTGCCATAAAATAACCTTTAGAAACAGGTAACTCCAGCCGAATGCACCATAATTTAGGCCCTAACTACAGACTGGGCACCACACCTGTGACTTCTGCCTTACACATGTGCATTCTGCTCTTATTTTATAAACAGTGGGAACTGTAACAACTGGCTGATACAAGTAAATAGTGGTGGGGCGTGGAGCCAGTAAGCTGGATCAATACTTCACCTCAATGTTATCACTGCCCTGCCTTAGCAGTGCACCAGTCACAGCAAATACCACATAACCCCACAATGGCTAACTGTCTGACTAGCCCTCATGATTTGGACAGTTCCTATTACAAACACCAGTCTATTGATTGCTTTTAATTACATGTTTATTAGATAAACTAATCAATGAAAGGTAAATAATGTCAATGTTCCCCAACAACTGTGTGTGCCTGCCAACAATAGCATCACAGGTGATATGATTAGCCTTTCTAATCAATGGCAGATAAATAATATATCAGTGTCCTTCTGTCTGACTCTTGATTTGTACACACAACAATAACATACAAAGGCTGAGTCTAACACAGACAGCAGACTCCATGCACACTGGGCTCGCTGTGTAACTTCGATCGTTTATTGCACCTTGAGAAATCAATCATATATGTCGGCCAGTTCATATATTTCACCCGGCTGACTTAATGATAAATGGTGTAAATAAACGAAATGCAGCCAATCTCACCACTTCAGCCACAGATATGTTACAAAATATACTGGCCTGTCTGCCCATGCCAACCTCATGTTGCGGAAATTAAAAAATGACAGTGACCCTAATTAATTTGAGAAGGCTGTCAAAATTTCATTATTAATTTATCTTTCTCTTGTTGAAAATTTTATTGATTTCGGGATAAATAAATAAAGCTCATAACAAAAAATAAAAAATACAAAAACTACATTTACATGGGAAATACCTTTATATACCTTTATATGGTTAATTTGGAAGAAATTAAATATATTAAATTTACCACTACATAACAGAGAACTTTTCATCACAAATGTTCTATCAGACTTATCTATTGTAATAGATCTGTGCTGCTCATGATATCGTCAGTTTTCATAATAACTGTTTGTATTATTCTTTATGTAGGCTACTACTGCCTATAATCGATCAATTTCACACCTAACTAACTGAAGCCTATATAGATGAAGGCAGGAAAGAGAAGAATACAGTCTCCAAACACACTCACTGAACAGAAACAGCTGCAGTTAGATGAACACAATACATAAGTGAAGCTGTTCACATAAACTTATGGGTTATAGCCCCACAACTTATTACTGTCACACATTTTAAGTCGCACTCACAGGTAGATGGGAGTGGCCAGTCTATCTACACATATGTGGCACATGACCTTCACACAGATCGGCCAGCAGTATGGTGGGAGGAATCCGGATTGAGCCCGTTTGAAACCCTCAAACATCCGCAGGTTGCCGGCAAAAGGAAACCAGCACAATAATTACGTCGTGTGCCATCGATCGCGCTTTTCTTATTGTTGTTAATGTATAGTATTTTGTAGAAAATGCAGGAAACGTTTTCCTGCAGTTACCAGATGGAAATGTAGCTGTTGGAGTTTCTTATATTCATTCAAGCCCGGTGGTGCAGTTTGAATGCACGGTAGCCAGTTTGGAACGTATATCTGCAGTTCTAAAATATTGTTTCACAAATTTAAATATATTCGCTGATGAATTTATGTGCACAGTTAGCATTTGATATGATACACGTCAATGATAATGCATTCATAGAATCACTTTGTCTGTAAATGCACCGAACATAACATAAATGCACCGAACATCTGTTTGTGTAATCCACAATAGTGCAATTCATCTATGCAAAAACAGTTAAGTTATCATGTAGTATTCGATTCGTAATGTAAATTATGGAAGATCGATAGTGCCATATTGCTATGACAGTATGTAAATACTACAGTCACGTCCATGCTGGGACTGGTCATATTTATAGCCTGTATACAGGTCCTATATAGGATCACCTTCACGTCATTCTTATTGCTTATCTTTATTTACTACAGAATCAACTCAACGCTGTAGCTGGTAATTTTCAAAGCCTATGTAGATACCACAGAAACACCATATGGCTGTCTCAAAAAGAAAAAGGAATATATATATATATACATGTATTATATACGTTGCGTTAAAGTGTACATTGTTATTTAATCTTTAAAGTTCTGAGCAAAGGCACCAAGCCGGTGGGTGATTAAAGCCGCTATTTTTGTTAAGGTATGTATACGCCGTTTATATGGTCCAAACTCTCGTCTTACTTTTATGCTGTACCAGATGAGTATAGATGTCATTTGGAAAGTGGATTAAGTAACAGTATTATCGTATTATTATATATTATTATATATTATTATGTATTCAGAAAGTGTAATCTCTATTAACGATAATACTGTTTTATGCTGTACGTCTTTATATTGTCGTCGGGGCCTCCGTGGCTCAGTCGGTTAGCGCGCTAGCGCAGCGTAATGACCCAGGATCCTCTCACCAATGCGGTCGCTGTGAGTTCAAGTCCAGATCATGCTGGCCTCCTCTCCGGCCGTAAGTGGGAAGGTCTGCCAGCTACCTGCGGATTGTCGTGGGTTTCCCCCGGGCTGTGCCCGGTTTCCACCCACCATAATGCTGGCCGCCGTGGTATAAGTGAAAGATTCTTGAGTACGGCGTAAAACACCAATCAAAAAAAAAAAAAAAAAAAATCTTTATATTGTCTATATAATTATATTGTATTCCTGCATAAACCAGGATTTTGGCGGTGGACTAAGCATCCCCCAGGCCTAATCCGTTTGCATTGTTTTAATGTGATTGTATTCTAAATGTGATGAAAACACGGTATTTTGAATAATTCTAGGCCAGTGATATCTAATAAATTGTAATTAACATCACTGCATATTTTTTTTTACCTAATTGCTTAAAGTATGCTGACGAGGCCTTATTTCACCGGTTCCGTTTGACCATTTGCCAGCTATCACACCGTCGTCGTTGCTTTGGTTTTACTCTATGGTGTACGCCTTCAATTATGTTCACAGGCAGCTGTGTACAGTTTGTAGACAACTGTTGGTAGGCATCCCCCTAATCAGTGGGAACTAAGAAAACAGTGGGATTAAGATAGAATATCTTAATCCAGGGAAAACACCAATACCTTGTTTCACAAGAAGCCATACATTTTGTCAAATTAAAGATATTTGTATAATTTGAATTTGGTATTCATCTTTAAGTGAGAGGAATAATAGAGAATTGAGAATCAAAATTTTACCCCTGAGGACATCTAGTATTCTACAGGGCATAGAAATCGTACATCAGAGCCCTCTTTGGAAACCACGGGCAGATTTCCGACCTGAAGTCAAGCCATTCAGAGTTGGATTAGAATAAGTATGAACGGCATGAATAATCAAGGATGAAGAATGTCCGATGGAATCCTCTGGGCCCCTTAGCCGTGTGAGAATATATGTTATATTCTATGTAGCAATAACTGGTTACAGTAGAAATATATTTATATATTTTAACATCAATTTCGAAATAACAAGTTACTTTGGAAATCCGTAGAAATCCTTGTGAAAATATGAACATAGTACTGTCTTTCCCACGCCATGTGCGCCAGACACAATGCGTAGATCCGATTTAACTGCTACGCCTTATATATTATCACAAGAGTAAATGCATAAGTAATAAAAAAGTCCAGCTCAAGTCCAGCTCATGCCGGATTTCTCTCCGTAGGTGACGTAGGAAGGTCTGCTGGCAACATGCGAATGGCTTTGAGTTTCGCCCGGGCTCTGCGCGGTTTCCTCCCACCATAATGCTGATCAGCGTTGTGTACGTGAAATATTCTTCAATACGGCTTAAAACACCAATCAAATAAATAAAACTTCTATTACTCACACATAGTGTATAAAACGAATAAAACTGAATTTATTCCATATTATCATACTCAAGAATATTTCACTAATGGTGGGAGGAAACCGGGCAGAGCCTGGGAGAAACCCACGAAAATCGAACACCTTCTCACGTACGACCGAAGAGGAAGTCAGCATGAGCGAATATAAACGGATATAAAACCGATGTCCTCCAAGCTAAATAATTGACGTCATCGAAAAACATCGAAACCCACACCCACCCCCAATTCGGGCTCTTTTCCACACACATTGTTTGACAGTTATTGTTGATTTCACCACTTCAGATTACTTTATTTCTGGACTGAACGCTGGGCCACTAAGAAAACTGTAGTTTAAAGTCAATTTTAAGTCCCAAGAAGAAAGTTGTGACGCTTTTTTGTACTTTTATATCTAAACTGCATAATAAGAAGTAAAAACCAACTATTTCATAGAAACCTTAGTACGCCGACAGCCAACATATATACCATACATACCCTACCTAACATACTGAAACGAAACAAGGAACTTCAGGCCAATTTTCAGCAACCATTGGGAAACATATCGGCTAAATAACACGGACATCAAAATTGTACAGCTATAAATTTATAGCTCCCTCTAAGTGTGTCGGAAATAAGTACGACAATAATGAGCTAAACACTAGCAATATCTAGGTTAACTTGAGCAAGAGGAAAAGCAGGATATGTTTTTATGATATTTACGATACCCAGATACCAAAAAAATAATAACTGACCAAAAATTGGGTTTTATGAGAAATTATATCTTTACTATTTATGATTTCCAGGTATTCCTGGTTTTGTTAAACATTAATCACCACTGTGAATTGTAATGCTAACATTAATGTTTCCCCTGTGCTGGAACATTGGCTGTAGCCATATCCATGCTCGGTTGGTAGGCGTACTGCATGTAAACCGTTTCGTCCACAGACCGGCTTACTATATACTTCAATAATATTGAGTTAACGGTTAAATTGATCATATTTCCAAGATTTCATTTTCTCTCAGAAATATCCACTTGTAACTTAACTCCTGTTTGAGGGGGACTAAAATTTAGCTACAGTTTTACTGCTGCCGGCATGTGTACAGTGCGCGCGTCAAGCCTACAGTACACATACACAGTGGGAAAGACACAGGCTATCTTCATCGCAGAAGACATGTACCTTGTTAAGACATCGACCTCTGCGATTGGTCGATCCTTAGCCTCCCTAAAAAAATAAAATATGCGCCAAATACACCTGCATTAAAAAAAACTGCATAACACACTTATGATAAACACTTCCCGCGTGCATGGGAAGGTCTTTCAGTTACCTGCGGATGGTCGCAGCTCTGCCCGGTTTCCTCCCACTATAATGCTGGCCGACGTTGTATAAGTGAAATATGTACAGCGTAAAACACCAATCAAATAAATAAATAAATAAACAAATCCCAGCATGGAGCAGTCTCAGCATGGAGGTACACTGATGGACCCTACTGCAGTATTTACATGTTTTCAATGTCAAAGGCGAAGAAGGTAAGCGTCCTGGAATATTTTCATCTACTCGAAACATTCCGATGGCAAAGGTTAACAAGGTACGAGTCAAAGGATCTCTCGTACAATGAATGAGATCGCTTACATATATTACCAGCAACCGTTCGATAACATTAAGAATATTACACACAGAAACATAACATTGCGCAATATTAATTCTCAAAAAATTATATTCGAGTTGAACATGTAAATTTAAATATTTTTAGCAAAACAAAGAACAAACAGACAATACTTTTTAATTTAATTTTTTTAATTTAAGTCTTTATTTGTTTACTGAGGATATCCCACAACCCATGGGTCACTAGGGGGTCTCCTCAAACTTATATACATCATACATTTATATAATCAAAACTTGATAGTGAAGAATAACATATTTACAATACACATAGGCGTCCAATACTGCACACACTCATATACTTTATTAAGTACCGATTATATAACAGATTTAAGAATGGGTTTCAGTCTTAGCACTTTGTACCTTGTTTGAACTACCTGGTGAATACGATGGTTAAATCTTCGAGTATCTTGAATGAATTTGTGCACAGAACAGAATATGGTTTTATTGTCTTCAAGAGATAGGTCATTTGATCCAAAAAGTAAAATATTTGAGATATGTTTTGAGCAATGCGGAAGGAAAATAGATAAGTGAGCATTTGGAGAAATCGTTTTAGTAAACCTGTCGAACACGTGCTTCCTTTGAGCGGCATATGCGGGACATTCAATACGAAAATGATGAGAATTTTCACATTTGTAATTACATTTATGACAAGACTGGTCATCTGAAAGGCCATTGGTAAATAAGTCTGCGTGAAGAGCGCTCAGTCCCATCCGCATCCTACAATGCAGTATCGAGGAAAATGTTACAAAAGAATCGTACAGTACGGAAATAGTAATGCTGTCAACAAAACTAGGTTTGAGATAGGATTTAAGCTTTTCTAGAGAGTCGTGACGAAAGTGGAGAGGTAATGAATTGCAATCTTTAATTGTTTGGGGAGTAAATGACGACATGTACAACTGGATACTACCTTTGGGAAGACGGATGTTGTGCTTATTTCGTAGATTGTATGTTCTGGCGACAGCTTCATTTCCGCATGGTAGTAATTTTTTCAAATAAGGAGGCGATAGCCCATTTATAATTTTATGGAAGAGAAGAATTCTGTGGGATCTACGTCTCACATAAAGCGGTTCCCATCTTAGTTCATTTAATAATTTACTATACGATGTCCGACGTAGGCCCCCAGAACAGAGAAGAGCAGCTCTTCGCTGAATTGTTTCAACTTTTTGAGACAACACTATACCGCAATTGTCAAACAGGATGTCACCATATTCGATGGTAGATCTTATTTGACTGAAGTATAGAGTTTTCAAACATTTTCGGGTAAGGCATTTCTTACATCGGTTGAGAATACTCAGTTTTTTGTTACATTTATTAACTAAGTTTCATCTATTAACTATGTGTTCGTCCCATTTCCCATTGTGTTGTAAAAAGATCCCAAGGTGTTTGTGGGACTGAACGCTCTTCACTTCCGTGCCATTAAGATACAGTTTGGGATAGGGAGGATTTCCCTTTAATGATACAAGTAAATAAACTGTCTTAAGAGCATTGAATGTGACACACCATTGATTTGCCCACGATGCTAACTTGTTAAGGTCATGGTTCAGTCTAGTTTCTGACTGGTAGTTCTTTAATTTCTTCTAACAAGGATGTGTCGTCAGCAAATATATTTATGTCACATTCAGTATTAGTATTTATATCATTTATGAAGATAAGAAAAAACAAAGGACCAAGTACAGAGCCCTGGGGAACTCCTGAGTACGTAGGATTCGAGCTAGATTCTTTACCGTTGAGGCAAACAGAGATTGATCGATCAGATAAGTAATCATTTATCCACGCCAGTAACATTCCTCCAATACCCATCTGCCTCAACTTAAATAGTAAGCCTGTGTGCCAAATCTTGTCAAAGGCTTTACTCACATCCAAGAATACCAAACACATATCATTACCGTTGTCTAAACCTTTATAAATATTATGGACGATTTTAGTTATTTGACAGATAGTTGAATCACCACTTTTGAATCCTGCATTGTGAGGAATAAGAATATTGTTTATCGTAAGATATTGATATAAATGTTTATGGACGACTTTTTCAAATACTTTGGATATCGATGGTTGAAGACATACTGGTCTGTAGTTAGAAATACAATGTCGATCACCTTTTTTAAATACTGGGCAAACGCGGCACCTTTTCCACGACAATACTTTGCTTGTACAGTTATTTACAACATACATTAGTGCATTTCACTATGCCACAACCTTCCCTACTTGACATTGTCGAGAACGACAATGAACAACAAACAGGCACACACAACAATCACACAGATAGGCTAAGATAAATATACATCAACACATTTCACTATGCCATATTCTTCCGTGCTTAGCACTGTCGTCCTCGGCAATGAACAACAAACAGGCACACACAACAATCACACAGATAGGCTAAGATAAATATACATCAACGCATTTCACTATGCCATAATCTTCCCTGCTTAACATCGTCGTCATCGGCAATGAACAACAAACGAGTACACAGAACATGCATCCAGGATAGGTTAAATTATCTTATAAATTTCCAAACTGAAGTGCTGCTAACTACATATAAACTACATGTCCCTGTCCAAGGAATTTCCGATTTCTTGAAGGCGAGCATCCTTTTGTTGGAAGGCACTGCGCATGAGACGTTCTCCAAGAGATGCTGTTAAGTTAATCGTGAAATCTTGGAGTGTAACTACACCGATTGTGTCAACAGAACGAGGTTCCTTGTAGGAGTTCGAGTGTTTGCCAGCAGTTGATCTAGATGATCTCCTGACTGGTGGTACTTCTGGTTGAGTAGGATCATCCACTCTCTCAGCCTCACATTCACTATGGTCCTCTGATATTTCGCCATTTCTTTCCACGTCATCAAAAAATGTCTGGAGCTTCCACAATCCAAGTCCATGGATGAAGTTCCTTTTTCCTCATTTTCCACAACTGGGACAAAACACGGTTTCAACTCAGCACGATTAATATATCGTGACTGTCCATGGTATGATTCGAGTGACAAATAACACAACTCGGTCACAGAAAGTTCTTTAACAGTGCATTATCTTCATTAGATAAATACAGCGTTCTGAAAAATATACAGAAACAGACGCATTAAGAATTTGCACAGGCAATCACAACCAATGTATACAAATTTACATCACATTAAATGAATTAAACATCATGGACCAATAAACCATTACTTTTAAATAAATATCACAGTAAGTAGATAGTTGCTAAATGTCATCTTCCCTGTAAAATACAACTACATGCACTTTGATTGAACACGTACAGTTTTTCTGATATAAACATAACATAATAAAAGTATGAACAAACTTGTCACTCTAGGAATCGCACACAAAAATACTATATCATATAGTAATCGGTGAATTTCAGTGCATCATGTAAAATTGTCTGAGCAGTTTAAGCTTAAGAACATAGTAATGTGCTTACCTCTTCTTTAGAGTTAGCATCCAAACTTTACAATCAAGTAGTGCACAGAATGCTAATTAATTCACACATACAGTGCATATTTCAACCTTTTCAGACGCTAATAATGGAGCATAAACTAAAGATGACCAATAGCTGAAGAGTGGATCTTTGTGCTTTAAACCTTGAGAATTGTACAGAATCTGTGTGGCTTGTTATCTCTCCCACACTGCTGAACACACTAAAGACATGCTCCGGATACCTACACGGCGCAAGGCAGGGAGCATTCGATGTACTTTAAGGTGACTAGGTGATATTATAGACAGTTATATATGCATATACCGGGAGCATTTAGTTACAAATTTTAACAATACATGGGCTGGTTTAGACTGCATTGTACAGGGAGTGTTATAGTGACATTAAATGCTATCTCAGGCTTACACGTACAACATAGTTTATTGATGTCTTTGATTGGTGTCTTACTCCAGAACATTTCACTTATACGAAGGTGCGTACAGCATAGTAAAATAAACCATACACAACAGTCCAGACATGTCAGCAGGTTCCACGAGGTCTCAGGTCGTTTTACAACCTTGTAGACATCAGGTCCCCAGATATCATGAATCTTGAGTCGCTCTTTGTAGTTACTATTCCGTACCAAGACACGTTGCGCAATGAACGACGGAGCGGTCCTGGTTTTGCGGTCGAATATCTTCTTCCGTAATCTAGCTTCATGGTGAAGTTTCTTCCCTGCTTTATCATAAGCTTCACCAAGTGAAAGAGTGATGATTTGACAGCCATTCATCAAACAACAATTCGTCTTCGGAGCTGTCCTCGACACAATCCAACTTGACATCAACTGGCATCTTTGGATCTTTCCCAAACATTAAGCAGAATGGAAAATATCCGACCAAGCTGTGTGAAGTAGCATTATATGCATACAACACTTCGGGTAGGAATTCCGGCCAATGTCTCCTCTTGACGGGGAGTAAAGTTCTGAGTAGGTCATGTAATGACCTGTTAAATCTTTCGCATTCTCCATTACATTGTGGTCGGTATATTTGCATACTTCCTCGATCAGCTGGATCGCAAAATTCCTTCCTTAATCAGAATGAATTCTGAGTGGAACCGCATGAACCACTCTCGTACAAGAGCTTTAGGTGTTGTAGTATCTAGCTGGTTTCTGGTAAGTACTGCCCGTGTATATTTCGTGAAAACGTCAGTCATGACAAGAGCGTTTCCCTTGCCATCAGCAGGTTCCAGAACAGTAAAATCGGTGGCGACTATCCCCAAAGGCCATTTTGCAAGAACACTTCCCATTGGAGACTTCAAACTAGGATGTGGATCCTTCGTCATGACGCATCGTTCACACTATTGACACCAGGTTTGAATGTCCTGATACATTCCTGTCCAGTACCATCGCCAAACTGGCAGTGCGCTACACTCCCTGTTGACCAACATCGCTATGCAGACATTCTAGTACCTTACCCTTCAATCTTTGAAGCACGCTACACTCCCTGTTGACCAGCATCGCTGTGCAGACATTCCAGTACCTTACCCTTCAATGTTTGAGGCAACAACAATTGCTTATGGTGACCATTGACAAGATCGTCTACCAACCGATACAATACACCATCTTTTGAAACAATTCTCTTCCAATGTTTAAACAATGTGAGCGTCACTTGCAGAAGCTCACTCCGATCCTTCTCTCTTGGCTGTTGTTTTTTTCCACCAAAACGGTAAGAACCCTTTTATGACTGGATGAGATTTACGCGCATCTGCACATTTGAAAATGATGGGAACGTGACGGGTGCTGTAACTTGGTTGGTCACTCTACCAGCCACATGATTCAGGCTGGCTGAGTACTCGACCTTATCGCTGAAGAATGGTCTGCCAGCAACCTGCGGATGGTCGTGGGTTTCCCCCGGGCTCTGCCGGGTTTCCACCCACCATAATGCTGGCCGCCGTCGTATAAGTGAAATATTGTTGAGTACGGCGTAAAACACCAATCAAATAAATAAATAAATAACTTATCGCTGAAGCACCCTCTCCGCTCATTCGGTGGGGGTGTAGAGTGGACCAGTATGTTGAACATGGCTTTGAACTTCAACATGGCTTTGTTTGGATTCCTTCCTTGAAAGGGCGTCAGCATTACCATTTGCCTTTCCACTACGGTACTCAGTGGTGAAATCGAAGAGAACTAGCTGCACTGCCCAACGTTGCTCTATAGCTGCGAGTTGTTGTACGTGAGGATAACGAACTTCCTTCCAATCACGAAGTTTTTCGGTTACTGCCTATTTGACAGCCAAAAGTTTCATCAACCTATAGTTCTGCATATTTTTCTCTGCAGGGCACAAACTTCTAACGGCGCGGGTTTTTTTTTTTTTTGATTGGTGTTTTACGCCGTACTCAAGAATATTTCACTTATACGACGGCGGCCAGCATTATGGCGAGTGGAAACCACGCACAGCCTGGGGGAAACCCACGACCATCCGCCGGTTGCTGGCAGACCTTCCCACTTACGGCCGGAGAGGAAGCCAGCATGAGCTGAACTTGAACTCACAGCGGCCGCATGGGTGAGAGGCTCCTGGGTCATTACGCTGCGCTAGCGCGCTAACCGACTGAGCCACGGAGGCCCCTACCGGCGCAGGCTATAACACTGCATCGACCATACTGCTTCTGCGACAATACCGCACCGAGTCCATGCAAGCTTGCATCTTTCTCCATTTGAAAAGGCTTGCTGAAATCGGCATATCCCAGTATAGGAACTGATGTCAGTTTTGCTTTTAACGTCTGAACGGCATTTGTATGCAGGCGTCCTTTTCCTGGAAATATTCTCCTGATTTTCGCGAACTCACCCAGCCACTATTTCATGCAGGGTAGCAGCAGTCTTTGCAAAATCAGGTACGTAACGTCGGTAATAGGTTCAGTAACCAATCTCAACTGACGCACAGTAGTTGGTCGATCCCAGCGTGCAACACCACTGATCTTGCCAGCATCAGTGGTAACGCCATCGGCGGACACGATGTGGCACAGGTAAGGAACACTACTCCGCAAAAGGTTACATTTTCATGGTTTTAAACGCAAACTGTGTTCCTAATTTCGAGTTAAACTTTATTTTTCCGTTCCATGGGCTCTTCAAAAGTTCGTGCCAATATAAGGTTGTCATCCAGAAATTTTGCTCCAGATCACAAAAAATCAACATTGGAACGTTGAAGGAGCAGTGCTAACTCCCATCGGCATTGTGTTGTACTCAAAAAGTTCCATAGGCGTTGTGAATGCAGTTTTGGTTTTAAATTCTTCTGTCGTTGCCACTTGATTATACCCGTTTGTCAAATCCAGCGTCAAAAAGCATCTACCTCCTCCAAGGGCGTCAAATAATTCCACGATTCGAGGGAGAGGAAAAACATCCCGTCGGGTTATCTCATTTAAGCCTCGATAGGCAACACACACACGCAGTCTGCCATCCTTCTTTTTCACCAACACAATTAGACATGCATAAGGACTTTTACTGGGTCTAATCACTCCTTGCTTCAACAGTTTGTTGAAAGTGCCCCTTCACTTCCTGGTATTGGCTGGGAGGAATCCTACAGTAGGCCTGTGCTACTGGCACATCATCACAGTAACAATATCATGAGTTACATCGTCTGTATAACCAGTTTCGTCGTCAGTCAGAGCAAACTCATTACGATGTTTCAGAAGTAATTCACTTAATGTTGCAAACTGTTCATCTGAACCGTCAAAGTCATTAATATTCACAGGGATTTGCAAATCATTGCCTTTATGGACACCCCCTATCTACTGTGCGCGGACCGCGTTTGCTGGGCTTCTATGAAAATCACAGTCGTGGGTGTCAACTACTTCTATCGAATGAGGTACCGCAAGCCTAGCACCTGGTTTTTTGGCAGAATTCAGTGTCGGCCAGATTAATTAACTGAACTGGGAAAATACCGCCCTTCACTTCAACATATGTCGCCATGAGGAGAACATTATGGGGCAGGCTTCTCTCTCCGTCAGGAAGCTCCTCTACTGTTGCAACGTACGATTTACCCGGTTGTTTCTTCCTACCTGTTGCTGTTACCGACTGCATCGACCAGGCAGGTATCCTGACTGATCGACGACCTCTGGCCTTGACAAATCCAGTTTTGCCAGTCTCACCTCCAAAGATTTTCTGGTTCTCACACACCTTGAATATTTAAGCGCATTGCTGGTTAATAGTGCTGACGTGCTGTGCATAAGTTGAACCGAGACTGCGATTCAGCAGAATGCGAGTGTAATTGATAACATTCATACCCAACAGGCTTGGAAACTTCACAAATTGTCTACTCATGTTGTCTTCGTCTAAATCTTTTAGGACAAGCACGCCCTGTTTCGGCATCATTACACCCAAAATTTCAAAGTCCAGTTCCAAGTATCCAGCATGTGGGATGTTCAGACCAGTGGCGGTCATTAGCGTCAACCAATGTCTTTCCTTTAGCATCTTTTTGACTAGAGGTTTTATATCTGAATTAAAAAAGCTTTCGGTTATTGTGTCCAGTGTCTAACAGGCAAAGAGCTTCCTTCCCTTCCATGCGTACTGTGACAGTAGGACATTGACACACAGTGCGAGATAACAATGGCAACATTGCTTGGTGAGCCTGTTTCCTGATTTCCCACCACATGGTTTACTGTGATGGGCGATTTTCGTTTCCGTGACTAGATCCTTCGGAACTCCGTGTTCCGTTTCGACTTCCCATTAGGCAGTGGGCAGTCGCGGGAAATATGACCACGTTTTTTGCAATTGTAACATACAACGGAATTTCTAAGCCCATGCCTACTGTTCTTCTCCATTAACTTGGACGACTGAAGAACCTCATTCAGCTGACCCTGTTGTATTGTTTTTAGCAAATATGTCATGGATGGCTCAGTAGTAGCTTTGTTGACCTGAATGTTAGCCTCAGATATATCAGGAATCTCAGCTAACACTTCATGGACACTACCCAGGAGTTTCTGATTTGGACGATTGTCTTCTTCAGCCCACCTTACAGCCTCCTCTCTCAAGTCAATAAAGTTTTTACATGGCTGATCACACATAACCTTTTTTAGCTCCTTTCAGAGTCAAAAGTCTCACTTTCTCAGCGAAATAATCACACATCTCACAACACATTAAACATCAACTCAGGATCACTACACACGTCTGTTCCTCGATGCCATGCTTAATTTCCTGTTTGGTATTGCCATCCAAGTTAGAAAACACTACTTGCTGTTGTCGGGTCACAGTACGTGACCTCAACACAGTCTGAATACCGTCTATCCAGTCTTTCACAGATATATCCTGGCTGCTTCTAGGACGGCCAAACACTTTCTTCCCTTACCACTCACCAACTATGTACACAACACGATCATGACTGTATAATACTCTGCCTCGTCCTAATGGGGATCGAATTGAAGTCTCCTCTGACTGTCTGGTCAGTCTTTTTGAACTTTGGCTCTTAAAGTCAACACCTCACTTTATTGGGTATCTGCCATGTCGTCTCTCCGTATCGCTAACTCTCCGTATCACTGCTTTCTACTCTAACACGTCACCCTTACCTTGCCACACCCTAGTATCCTACCGGCGACGTCAAATTGTTGCGTTGGTTAGCGCGCTAGCGCAGCGTAATGACCCAGGAGTCTCTCACCAATGCGGTCGCTGTGAGTTCAAGTCCAGCTCATGCTGGCTTTCTCTCCGGCCGTATGTGGGAAGGTCTGCCAGCTACCTGCGGATGGTCGTGGGTTTCCCCCGGGTTCTGCCCGGTTTCCACCCACCATAATGTTGGCCGCCGTCGTATAAGTGAAATATTGTTGAGTACGGCGTAAAACACCAATCAAAAATAAAAAAAAATCAAATTGTTGCCGTGGTAAACTTTGAGCCGGAGAACGCAAGGGACCAACACATGGTATTCAAGTTCAAATCGAAAGTCTCTTTATTCTGATATTAAACGAGCAAAGATAACGTAACTGTTGGGTGTCTCTGTTATAAAATAGAACTTGAAGTAGAAACAGAAGGCAGTGGCATGCCGATACAAGATCGGCTACAGCATTGTATGAACAGTACTTAATCAGTGGTGGCTAGGCGTAGAGCTACTAGACTCTCATCACAGTCGTAAAACAGCTGATCGGCGTTCCTGAATGTTTACATGTTTTCAGTGTCAAAAGCGAGCAAGCTACGAATCCTCGGCGTACCTGAATTGTTACATGTTTTCAATGTCAAAGGCGAACAGTGTAAGGGTCATCGGCATTATTTACATCTACTCGAAACGTTCCGATTTCAAAGGTTAACAAGGTACGCCTACACGCCTCCACAGCAATCGATTTAACATACATTTGAACCGGGACAGTTCAAAGTTGACAGGCAGGTGGAGCCAGCAAATGCCCACATCCAAAGGGAGATAGATATTTATGAATTCCCACACTTTTTGTTTTGTTTTTTTTTTGTTTTTAAGTTTTTAAAATAATAGCCCACGGTACTGTAAAAATAATAAAGACGTCCAAATCTGGATAAGGAGGATTGGTGGTGTGCAATTTGTTCTCCCTATGTTTTATTTACGCGATAACCGCTCCCACGGATAGCTAAACTCAGCATTTATTACCGGTACAATGTATGTCAGCTGAATTTCTCGAGTTAAACTTAAGTGTAGGCTTATATTTCGGAGAGAGCGCAATATATTAGTGGAACAATGGCGTTAAATACTGATATTAAGGCTCTCAGTTGCAGTTTAATCTCAAAAAGTAAAAAAACAGGAGTGAATTGCAGAAAGTTGCCAATTTCTGTCTCCTTATTAAATCCTGAAAGCTTATCATCGATAGAAAAACAGGAACAAGAGTAAAAAATTAAATTATGATGCATGTGCAAGTGACCTGAACTGGTTACCCTACTCAACACTGTCCAACTCTAGACAGCCTCAGAAGATTGCATGGGGGTCAATACTTTGTGTGATTTTTTAATATTCGTTGCTACACTTTCCCTACCGTACGTATTGGTAATGAAAAGCTTTAAGCTTACAACACCAGTCGAGTAAATTTAAGTGTTTTCCACTTTTTATTTACCGGTAGGCCTAGAAATTTGTATGCCATTTGTGAACATTAGCTCTTATTGTTTTTTTTAATAATTTAAAAATTAAATCACATGTACTGCCATGCATTGCTTATATGTCACGTTCCACAGTGATGTTTATCATTTCTTTTTACCGTTTAAAACCATGAACCCATGTTTGTAGGACTACTTAATTTGGTCTGCCGACCAATCCAGGGCCTATATCTTATCATGATATGATCATGATAAGTTAACTCAGCTCATAAAACATTTTATTTAAATAAAGAATCACCAATGGTTTATCATAGACGCACCGTACGTTAAAGACTAAGAAAGAAGCACAATAAACCTAGGCTGGTCAGTTTATACCACGCCGCATGTTACAGAACGTATACATTTTTACATTGTAATAGATCTCCTATCAAATTACAACCTAAAAGTTCAAACATTAATTAACAAACGTGTATTATGATTTAACAAGAAAATATTTTACGATTAAGCACACTGTTTTTGCCGTAGTAACCGCCGTTACACGATTGGCTATAGATGCAATTAACCATATATATAGCCTAATACTACTACTTCGGCGCAACATTTGCACAATACACGATTAAGTGATCGACAGTCCTACGATCCCTACTAAAGTGAGTGAAATATTTCCAAAATATCACCAGACTTAGAGCTGACATTATTCTAAGAACAAGGAAATTGTTGTTACTGATGAAAATAGGATTCCCACCGATACTGATTGCAATTAAATACTCGCCTTCAAAAAGATCAATAAGTGGGAATGGTAGAGGACAGAGTGACAAAGTTAACGTGAACAGAACAAAAATAGTTAGCCATGCATAACAGCAGCGATACTTTTGTGCAAATGGATCATTGATTTTGCTGCCTACTTCCCACTCAGGGTAGTATGTTGCTCTGGGAATGCTGTATCAATTCAGCTGAATACCATACCGGAAGCGTTTCCCTGGAAACTGAATTTGCTACTAACAAAGTACATTAAGTCCCACAGATCGAATTTACGTCATGTAACGTTTCGCTAACAGTAATTCACAGGTTGAATTAATTGACTGTGGTTGATCTCGTAAACCAGAGATCGCGCTTGTGCGTATTGATTTCCGTGTGTTATATTCTTGTAATACAAAGTGGATGTACGTGCGTTCCCTTTAAACAACTGAACATGCAACAGTGATTCGATGTAGCTCATTAGATATCGGACTATAACGTGTACTAGTATGTATACGTACAAAGTATAATCCGAGTTTAATTAGTCAATCACCTAGTCTCAATGCCAATCTTATTTCAGTTTATCAAATTCCATAAATCGATTAATTCTGCAACTCAACCATTTATAATATACAACAAAACGGGTGGGGCCAATCGATGGTAGGCCTGCATCAGGGCTCTATATATACGCGTATGTATATAGGGCTATCGGTACGACGGAGAGAGCTTGCAGCGATACACACTGAACATTGGGCTTACAATTTTTGACATCATATGACGACGAGGAGTCCTTAGGTTATGCACTTGTAGCGTGCCTTCTTGTGGCAGGGCGAGTCCCTGCCGCCAAAGTGCTGCCGCCACTGAAGTATCATGGCGAAGATACCAGAAATGACACTCTACCCACTCATACTATACTGATCTCGGACCCATCAGTCCTGTTTCCTTGCTCTAACCAATCAGTGCTGTGCGCCAAACGAGGTAGCAACAAGTACCACTTTTAAAGTGTTTGGTATGAGCCCTGGTCTCCCGACTTTTAATTCTCGCCGCATAGAGTTTTCCATGGCATATGGGCTAGCCATCTTTTAAGATATTACATTTGACATGAGTGAAATCAATAATATATTTCTGGTAAATTAAGTGTAAAGCATTTTACGAGGTTAAGATTTAAGAAAGGGAATGACAGGCTATGCTTAGTATAATTTTTTTTTTCACGGTACTAAACTAATTTGATTAAACCATGGAGGTATATATATTTACCTCTATGCTTATTTACTTATTTATTTGATTGGTGTTTTAGGCCGTACTCAAGAATATTTCACTTATACGACGGCGGCCAGCATTATGGTGGGTTGAAACCGGTCAAACCCCGGGGGAAACCCACGACCATTCGCGTACCGTCTATGATTAAACACTAACGAAAAAAGCCAGGGGGGTCAAATGCATAATCTCAGAATGTAGACATACGGAAGCCCTGCTTGTCTTAGCCTTTGACAAGAATCTATAATTTCAATGATCGTAATTAAATTTGCAAATAGGCCCTGTTTGATGTGTCAGATATGTAGGCCTATACTAAATGTAGTCCGCCTTCCGGACATACATATGGTATGGCTTTTTTACTTCACCTTCCACTTCACATGTTGTTGTTGTAGTGTGACGCAGCCTGTGCAGATGTTCCGTTTACCTTGGTACTAAACCTTTACAAAACTGAAATGCCCACTATCACTTAGTACGAAGTAAATATGGCAGGAAGACGACATTCAAATGAGTCCACAGGAACGCCGCCTCGTATTGGATTACAGGTAACTTTTGTCGCCTGAAGTGGACTGGGTCCTCGCTTTTGCAACTAGGTTTACGACAGAAGGACCAATTTTCGATACTGCTCAGATGACAGCACTGATTCTGATTCGTGTGACTTAGACCACATATGACATGTGGCGAGGGTAGTCCATCTAGGTCGACTAGATCTAAAATTCTGACTTTCATAAAATAGCACAGTGAGTTCATTTAGATGTATAAGTAACGAGGAATACAAAGAATCCGGTGACTGAAGAGGTTAAAACATCAGCAGTCCAGAAGCGAATATTTAAATTTAAAAGCCATGGGTGTTGCAAAGCTGATGGTTTATCTATTGTTACTGTTAGTCATTGATCCCCTTCGCATGTGTACATTGTTTAAAGCAGATTGTTTCATGATATTAAGGAATTAATGTCATACCCTCTGCTGTGTTATATTAACAGAAACCTCAGCTTAACGATCCAAATTATAAACATCTACAAAGATGTAATGTCTAATTCGAGTGATGCAGTGGCTTAAATAAAAGCAACGCGTGCATCCATAACTGTTGCTGGTAGTTGAAGTCGAAGATTGCTCTGATGTTCGGTTTGGCAAAAATGTTGTTTGGCCAAGGATGGCCCCAAATCAGCATCAGAGCAGGCTCCATTTGAAAACCTGATGTAGTTTGTCCTGGCGTTTGGGACAAAAATTAGCCCCCAAATAATTCTACACAAATTTTCGTTAACTTCTCTTCAATCGATTTAGGGCAAGGACAATGGTGATTGGTTATTTCTAAGGCCATGAGGGCCCAAAATGGTGCTCAAAGCCACTCGCTGTACTGACAGCCTCAACATATTTACGAGAGTAGGAAACTCTATCAGGTTTTTAAATAGAGCGCACTCTAACGTTGGTTTGGGGCCACCCTTCCCCTTATAAATTTTGCCAAACCTAACTTCAGAGCAGTCTCGGACTATTGTTGTTGTATATTATATTTCAGCACTCTCAACTAAGAGAATTCCCATTATCTCCTTTTTTTTTAAAATTTCATGCTCAGTGTAGATGTCATTGTAACTTTTGATACTGCACCATTCAAATCAGAGTTACACATTTGTTACTAAACAAGTTGTTACTGTTAAGACTTTTACATTTACTTTTAGACAGGGTGGGAGCTGGGAGGGGCGGG
This sequence comes from Liolophura sinensis, assembly GCF_032854445.1. Classification (NCBI taxonomy): domain Eukaryota; kingdom Metazoa; phylum Mollusca; class Polyplacophora; order Chitonida; family Chitonidae; genus Liolophura; species Liolophura sinensis. The sequence continues at coordinate 24,014,643 of NC_088295.1, forward strand.
GGTGGCTTATTGATGTAAGTGTCAACGAATATCAAATGCATCATAAATGCATTTAGTTTACATTTGGTTACATGTGTTTAATGTTTCTGTGACCTCATGATGTCACAAGTGCATTCACAGAGCGTCGAATGAAAAGTAGCGTTGTCACGGAAAAGGGTACATTCCATGATTTTTGTCAATAAAAACAACACACTGTGAAATAAATAGTCTTGTCCATTACATTTGCATAATTTGGCAAGAGTTTTGCATGCTCAAAGGGTAGTCTAGTATGAGATTTGTTTTTACTTGCATGTGGTATCAAAATGGTCAAGACTTATAGAATATTGAATGTGTAGATTTATTATAACATGCAAAAGCAATCAAAAGCGATGGTTGATAGAAATGTTTAATTAGTTTACAGTAAAACATTCTGACCTGTAAGTTGTAATTTGTGGACATAGCGAGTTCATAAATTATTATCAATAAATAAATAAATTAAAGCTGTCATCCAAGAGCATTG